>NW_026518497.1:0-130837 GCF_027409825.1 Scomber japonicus
TTCACACAATGCCCTCACGGTGCTTGATTTTACACATTTTTCATTCAGGCCGCCCCTCTGGCCCCTTGTAGCAAGTTTTGGGACAATCCCCCACCCTTCCCATTTTTGACTTTTTCGACACTACCGGCCCTGTCGTTTTTTTCAATTTTTGCCCGCTTTGGAAAATCCTTGACAATTTTTCACACAATGCCCTCACGGTGCTTGATTTTACACATTTTTCATTCAGGCCGCCCCTCTGGCCCCTTGTAGCAAGTTTTGGGACAATCCCCCACCCTTCCCATTTTTGACTTTTTCGACACTACCGGCCCTGTCGTTTTTTTCAATTTTTGGCCGCTTTGGAAAATCCTTCACAATTTTCACACAATGCCCTCACGGTGCTTGATTTTACAAATTTTTCATTCAGGCCGCCCCTCTGGCCCCTTGTAGCAAGTTTTGGGACAATCCCCCACCCTTCCCATTTTTGACTTTTTCGACACTACCGGCCCTGTCGTTTTTTTCAATTTTTGGCCGCTTTGGAAATCCTTCAAAATTTTCACACAATGCCCTCACGGTGCTTGATTTTACACATTTTTCATTCAGGCCGCCCCTCTGGCCCCTTGTAGCAAGTTTTGGGACAATCCCCCACCCTTCCCATTTTTGACTTTTTCGACACTACCGGCCCTGTCGTTTTTTTCAATTTTTGGCCGCTTTGGAAAATCCTTCACAATTTTCACACAATGCCCTCACGGTGCTTGATTTTACAAATTTTTCATTCAGGCCGCCCCTCTGGCCCCTTGTAGCAAGTTTTGGGACAATCCCCCACCCTTCCCATTTTTGACTTTTTCGACACTACCGGCCCTGTCATTTTTTTCCATTTTTGGCCGCTTTGGAAAATCCTTGACAATTTTCACACAATGCCCTCACGGTGCTTGATTTTACACATTTTTCATTCAGGCCGCCCCTCTGGCCCCTTGTAGCAAGTTTTGGGACAATCCCCCACCCTTCCCATTTTTGACTTTTTCGACACTACCGGCCCTGTCATTTTTTTCCATTTTTGGCCGCATTGGAAAATCCTTCACAATTTTCACACAATGCCCTCACGGTGCTTGATTTTACACATTTTTCATTCAGGCCGCCCTCTGGCCCCTTGTAGCAAGTTTTGGGACAATCCCCCACCCTTCCCATTTTTGACTTTTTCGACACTACCAGCCCTGTCATTTTTTTCAATTTTTACCCCTATGGAAAATCCTTCACAATTTTCACACAATGCCCTCACGGTGCTTGATTTTACACATTTTTCAATCAGCCCGCCCCTCTGGCCCCTTGTAGCAAGTTTTGGGACAATCCCCCACCCTTCCCATTTTTGACTTTTTCGACACTACCGGCCCTGTCATCTTTTTCAATTTTTGTCCGCTTTGGAAAATCCTTCACAATTTTCACACAATGCCTTCACAGTGCTTGATTTTACACACTTTTAATTCAGGCCGCCCCTCTGGCCCCTTGTAGCAAGTTTTGGGACAATCCCCCACCCTTCCCATTTTTGACTTTTTCGACACTACCAGCCCTGTCATTTTTTTCAATTTTTACCCCTATGGAAAATCCTTCACAATTTTCACACAATGCCCTCACGGTGCTTGATTTTACACATTTTTCAATCAGCCCGCCCCTCTGGCCCCTTGTAGCAAGTTTTGGGACAATCCCCCACCCTTCCCATTTTTGACTTTTTCGACACTACCGGCCCTGTCATTTTTTTCAATTTTTGCCCGCTTTGGAAAATCCTTGACAATTTTCACAAAATGCCTTCACGGTGCTTGATTTTACACATTTTTCATTCAGGCCGCCCCTCTGGCCCCTTGTAGCAAGTTTTGGGACAATCCCCCACCCTTCCTATTTTTGACTTTTTCGACACTACCGGCCCTGTCATTTTTTTCAATTTTTGCCCCCTATGGAAAATCCTTCACAATTTTCACACAATGTCTTCACGGTGCTTGATTTTACAAATTTTTCATTCAGGCCGCCCCTCTGGCCCCTTGTAGCAAGTTTTGGGACAATCCCCCACCCTTCCCATTTTTGACTTTTTCGACACTACCGGCCCTGTCGTTTTTTTCAATTTTTGGCCGCTTTGGAAAATCCTTGACAATTTTCACACAATGCCCTCACGGTGCTTGATTTTACACATTTTTCATTCAGGCCGCCCCTCTGGCCCCTTGTAGCAAGTTTTGGGACAATCCCCCACCCTTCCCATTTTTGACTTTTTCGACACTACCGGCCCTGTCGTTTTTTTCAATTTTTGCCCGCTTTGGAAAATCCTTCATAATTTTCACACAATGCCCTCACGGTGCTTGATTTTACAAATTTTTCATTCAGGCCGCCCCTCTGGCCCCTTGTAGCAAGTTTTGGGACAATCCCCCACCCTTCCCATTTTTGACTTTTTCGACACTACCGGCCCTGTCGTTTTTTTCAATTTTTGGCCGCTTTGGAAAATCCTTCATAATTTTCACACAATGCCCTCACGGTGCTTGATTTTACAAATTTTTCATTCAGGCCGCCCCTCTGGCCCCTTGTAGCAAGTTTTGGGACAATCCCCCACCCTTCCCATTTTTGACTTTTTCGACACTACCGGCCCTGTCGTTTTTTTCAATTTTTGCCCGCTTTGGAAAATCCTTGACAATTTTCACAGAATGCCCTCACGGTGCTTGATTTTACACATTTTTCATTCAGGCCGCCCCTCTGGCCCCTTGTAGCAAGTTTTGGGACAATCCCCCACCCTTCCCATTTTTGACTTTTTCGACACTACCGGCCCTGTCGTTTTTTTCAATTTTTGGCCGCTTTGGAAAATCCTTCACAATTTTCACACAATGCCCTCACGGTGCTTGATTTTACAAATTTTTCATTCAGGCCGCCCCTCTGGCCCCTTGTAGCAAGTTTTGGGACAATCCCCCACCCTTCCCATTTTTGACTTTTTCGACACTACCGGCCCTGTCGTTTTTTTCAATTTTTGGCCGCTTTGGAAAATCCTTCATAATTTTCACACAATGCCCTCACGGTGCTTGATTTTACACATTTTTCATTCAGGCCGCCCCTCTGGCCCCTTGTAGCAAGTTTTGGGACAATCCCCCACCCTTCCCATTTTTGACTTTTTCGACACTACCGGCCCTGTCGTTTTTTTCAATTTTTGCCCGCTTTGGAAAATCCTTCATAATTTTCACACAATGCCCTCACGGTGCTTGATTTTACAAATTTTTCATTCAGGCCGCCCCTCTGGCCCCTTGTAGCAAGTTTTGGGACAATCCCCCACCCTTCCCATTTTTGACTTTTTCGACACTACCGGCCCTGTCGTTTTTTTCAATTTTTGGCCGCTTTGGAAAATCCTTGACAATTTTCACAGAATGCCCTCACGGTGCTTGATTTTACACATTTTTCATTCAGGCCGCCCCTCTGGCCCCTTGTAGCAAGTTTTGGGACAATCCCCCACCCTTCCCATTTTTGACTTTTTCGACACTACCGGCCCTGTCGTTTTTTTCAATTTTTGGCCGCTTTGGAAAATCCTTGACAATTTTCACACAATGCCCTCACGGTGCTTGATTTTACAAATTTTTCATTCAGGCCGCCCCTCTGGCCCCTTGTAGCAAGTTTTGGGACAATCCCCCACCCTTCCCATTTTTGACTTTTTCGACACTACCGGCCCTGTCGTTTTTTTCAATTTTTGGCCGCTTTGGAAAATCCTTCATAATTTTCACACAATGCCCTCACGGTGCTTGATTTTACAAATTTTTCATTCAGGCCGCCCCTCTGGCCCCTTGTAGCAAGTTTTGGGACAATCCCCCACCCTTCCCATTTTTGACTTTTTCGACACTACCGGCCCTGTCGTTTTTTTCAATTTTTGGCCGCTTTGGAAAATCCTTCACAATTTTCACACAATGCCCTCACGGTGCTTGATTTTACAAATTTTTCATTCAGGCCGCCCCTCTGGCCCCTTGTAGCAAGTTTTGGGACAATCCCCCACCCTTCCCATTTTTGACTTTTTCGACACTACCGGCCCTGTCGTTTTTTTCAATTTTTGGCCGCTTTGGAAAATCCTTGACAATTTTCACACAATGCCCTCACGGTGCTTGATTTTACAAATTTTTCATTCAGGCCGCCCCTCTGGCCCCTTGTAGCAAGTTTTGGGACAATCCCCCACCCTTCCCATTTTTGACTTTTTCGACACTACCGGCCCTGTCGTTTTTTCAATTTTTGGCCGCTTTGGAAAATCCTTCACAATTTTCACACAATGCCCTCACGGTGCTTGATTTTACAAATTTTTCATTCAGGCCGCCCCTCTGGCCCCTTGTAGCAAGTTTTGGGACAATCCCCCACCCTTCCCATTTTTGACTTTTTCGACACTACCGGCCCTGTCGTTTTTTTCAATTTTTGGCCGCTTTGGAAAATCCTTCACAATTTTCACACAATGCCCTCACGGTGCTTGATTTTACACATTTTTCATTCAGGCCGCCCCTCTGGCCCCTTGTAGCAAGTTTTGGGACAATCCCCCACCCTTCCCATTTTTGACTTTTTCGACACTACCGGCCCTGTCGTTTTTTCAATTTTTGGCCGCTTTGGAAAATCCTTCATAATTTTCACACAATGCCCTCACGGTGCTTGATTTTACAAATTTTTCATTCAGGCCGCCCCTCTGGCCCCTTGTAGCAAGTTTTGGGACAATCCCCCACCCTTCCCATTTTTGACTTTTTCGACACTACCGGCCCTGTCGTTTTTTTCAATTTTTGGCCGCTTTGGAAAATCCTTCATAATTTTCACACAATGCCCTCACGGTGCTTGATTTTACAAATTTTTCATTCAGGCCGCCCCTCTGGCCCCTTGTAGCAAGTTTTGGGACAATCCCCCACCCTTCCCATTTTTGACTTTTTCGACACTACCGGCCCTGTCGTTTTTTTTCAATTTTTGGCCGCTTTGGAAAATCCTTCATAATTTTCACACAATGCCCTCACGGTGCTTGATTTTACAAATTTTTCATTCAGGCCGCCCCTCTGGCCCCTTGTAGCAAGTTTTGGGACAATCCCCCACCCTTCCCATTTTTGACTTTTTCGACACTACCGGCCCTGTCGTTTTTTTCAATTTTTGGCCGCTTTGGAAAATCCTTCATAATTTTCACACAATGCCCTCACGGTGCTTGATTTTACAAATTTTTCATTCAGGCCGCCCCTCTGGCCCCTTGTAGCAAGTTTTGGGACAATCCCCCACCCTTCCCATTTTTGACTTTTTCGACACTACCGGCCCTGTCGTTTTTTTCAATTTTTGGCCGCTTTGGAAAATCCTTCACAATTTTCACACAATGCCCTCACGGTGCTTGATTTTACAAATTTTTCATTCAGGCCGCCCTCTGGCCCCTTGTAGCAAGTTTTGGGACAATCCCCCACCCTTCCCATTTTTGACTTTTTCGACACTACCGGCCCTGTCGTTTTTTTCAATTTTTGGCCGCTTTGGAAAATCCTTCATAATTTTCACACAATGCCCTCACGGTGCTTGATTTTACACATTTTTCATTCAGGCCGCCCCTCTGGCCCCTTGTAGCAAGTTTTGGGACAATCCCCCACCCTTCCCATTTTTGACTTTTTTCGACACTACCGGCCCTGTCGTTTTTTTCAATTTTTGGCCGCTTTGGAAAATCCTTCACAATTTTCACACAATGCCCTCACGGTGCTTGATTTTACACATTTTTCATTCAGGCCGCCCCTCTGGCCCCTTGTAGCAAGTTTTGGGACAATCCCCCACCCTTCCCATTTTTGACTTTTTCGACACTACCGGCCCTGTCGTTTTTTTCAATTTTTGGCCGCTTTGGAAAATCCTTGACAATTTTCACACAATGCCCACACGGTGCTTGATTTTACACATTTTTCATTCAGGCCGCCCCTCTGGCCCCTTGTAGCAAGTTTTGGGACAATCCCCCACCCTTCCCATTTTTGACTTTTTCGACACTACCGGCCCTGTCGTTTTTTTCAATTTTTGGCCGCTTTGGAAAATCCTTCATAATTTTCACACAATGCCCTCACGGTGCTTGATTTTACAATTTTTTCATTCAGGCCGCCCCTCTGGCCCCTTGTAGCAAGTTTTGGGACAATCCCCCACCCTTCCCATTTTTGACTTTTTCGACACTACCGGCCCTGTCGTTTTTTTCAATTTTTGGCCGCTTTGGAAAATCCTGACAATTTTCACACAATGCCCTCACGGTGCTTGATTTTACACATTTTTCATTCAGGCCGCCCCTCTGGCCCCTTGTAGCAAGTTTTGGGACAATCCCCCACCCTTCCCATTTTTGACTTTTTCGACACTACCGGCCCTGTCGTTTTTTTCAATTTTTGGCCGCTTTGGAAAATCCTTGACAATTTTCACACAATGCCCTCACGGTGCTTGATTTTACACATTTTTCATTCAGGCCGCCCCTCTGGCCCCTTGTAGCAAGTTTTGGGACAATCCCCCACCCTTCCCATTTTTGACTTTTTCGACACTACCGGCCCTGTCGTTTTTTTCAATTTTTGGCCGCTTTGGAAAATCCTTGACAATTTTCACACAATGCCCTCACGGTGCTTGATTTTACACATTTTTCATTCAGGCCGCCCCTCTGGCCCCTTGTAGCAAGTTTTGGGACAATCCCCCACCCTTCCCATTTTTGACTTTTCGACACTACCGGCCGGCCCTGTCGTTTTTTTCAATTTTTGGCCGCTTTGGAAAATCCTTCATAATTTTCACACAATGCCCTCACGGTGCTTGATTTTACAAATTTTTCATTCAGGCCGCCCCTCTGGCCCCTTGTAGCAAGTTTTGGGACAATCCCCCACCCTTCCCATTTTTGACTTTTTCGACACTACCGGCCCTGTCGTTTTTTTCAATTTTTGGCCGCTTTGGAAAATCCTTGACAATTTTCACACAATGCCCTCACGGTGCTTGATTTTACACATTTTTCATTCAGGCCGCCCCTCTGGCCCCTTGTAGCAAGTTTTGGGACAATCCCCCACCCTTCCCATTTTTGACTTTTTCGACACTACCGGCCCTGTCGTTTTTTTCAATTTTTGGCCGCTTTGGAAAATCCTTCATAATTTTCACACAATGCCCTCACGGTGCTTGATTTTACAAATTTTTCATTCAGGCCGCCCCTCTGGCCCCTTGTAGCAAGTTTTGGGACAATCCCCCACCCTTCCCATTTTTGACTTTTTCGACACTACCGGCCCTGTCGTTTTTTTCAATTTTTGGCCGCTTTGGAAAATCCTTCATAATTTTCACACAATGCCCTCACGGTGCTTGATTTTACAAATTTTTCATTCAGGCCGCCCCTCTGGCCCCTTGTAGCAAGTTTTGGGACAATCCCCCACCCTTCCCATTTTTGACTTTTTCGACACTACCGGCCCTGTCGTTTTTTTCAATTTTTGGCCGCTTTGGAAAATCCTTGACAATTTTCACACAATGCCCTCACGGTGCTTGATTTTACACATTTTTCATTCAGGCCGCCCCTCTGGCCCCTTGTAGCAAGTTTTGGGACAATCCCCCACCCTTCCATTTTTGACTTTTTCGACACTACCGGCCCTGTCGTTTTTTTCAATTTTGGCCGCTTTGGAAAATCCTTGACAATTTTCACACAATGCCCTCACGGTGCTTGATTTTACACATTTTTCATTCAGGCCGCCCCTCTGGCCCCTTGTAGCAAGTTTTGGGACAATCCCCCACCCTTCCCATTTTTGACTTTTTCGACACTACCGGCCCTGTCGTTTTTTTCAATTTTTGCCCGCTTTGGAAAATCCTTCATAATTTTCACACAATGCCCTCACGGTGCTTGATTTTACAAATTTTTCATTCAGTCCGCCCCTCTGGCCCCTTGTAGCAAGTTTTGGGACAATCCCCCACCCTTCCCATTTTTGACTTTTTCGACACTACCGGCCCTGTCGTTTTTTTCAATTTTTGCCCGCTTTGGAAAATCCTTCATAATTTTCACACAATGCCCTCACGGTGCTTGATTTTACAAATTTTTCATTCAGGCCGCCCCTCTGGCCCCTTGTAGCAAGTTTTGGGACAATCCCCCACCCTTCCCATTTTTGACTTTTTCGACACTACCGGCCCTGTCGTTTTTTTCAATTTTTGGCCGCTTTGGAAAATCCTTCATAATTTTCACACAATGCCCTCACGGTGCTTGATTTTACAAATTTTTCATTCAGGCCGCCCCTCTGGCCCCTTGTAGCAAGTTTTGGGACAATCCCCCACCCTTCCCATTTTTGACTTTTTCGACACTACCGGCCCTGTCGTTTTTTTCAATTTTTGGCCGCTTTGGAAAATCCTTCACAATTTTCACACAATGCCCTCACGGTGCTTGATTTTACAAATTTTTCATTCAGGCCGCCCCTCTGGCCCCTTGTAGCAAGTTTTGGGACAATCCCCCACCCTTCCCATTTTTGACTTTTTCGACACTACCGGCCCTGTCGTTTTTTTCAATTTTTGGCCGCTTTGGAAAATCCTTCATAATTTTCACACAATGCCCTCACGGTGCTTGATTTTACAAATTTTTCATTCAGGCCGCCCCTCTGGCCCCTTGTAGCAAGTTTTGGGACAATCCCCCACCCTTCCCATTTTTGACTTTTTCGACACTACCGGCCCTGTCGTTTTTTTCAATTTTTGGCCGCTTTGGAAAATCCTTCATAATTTTCACACAATGCCCTCACGGTGCTTGATTTTACAAATTTTTCATTCAGGCCGCCCCTCTGGCCCCTTGTAGCAAGTTTTGGGACAATCCCCCACCCTTCCCATTTTTGACTTTTTCGACACTACCGGCCCTGTCGTTTTTTTCAATTTTTGGCCGCTTTGGAAAATCCTTGACAATTTTCACACAATGCCCTCACGGTGCTTGATTTTACAAATTTTTCATTCAGGCCGCCCCTCTGGCCCCTTGTAGCAAGTTTTGGGACAATCCCCCACCCTTCCCATTTTTGACTTTTTCGACACTACCGGCCCTGTCGTTTTTTTCAATTTTTGGCCGCTTTGGAAAATCCTTCATAATTTTCACACAATGCCCTCACGGTGCTTGATTTTACAATTTTTTCATTCAGGCCGCCCCTCTGGCCCCTTGTAGCAAGTTTTGGGACAATCCCCCACCCTTCCCATTTTTGACTTTTTCGACACTACCGGCCCTGTCGTTTTTTTCAATTTTTGGCCGCTTTGGAAAATCCTTGACAATTTTCACACAATGCCCTCACGGTGCTTGATTTTACACATTTTTCATTCAGGCCGCCCCTCTGGCCCCTTGTAGCAAGTTTTGGGACAATCCCCCACCCTTCCCATTTTTGACTTTTTCGACACTACCGGCCCTGTCGTTTTTTTCAATTTTTGGCCGCTTTGGAAAATCCTTCACAATTTTCACACAATGCCCTCACGGTGCTTGATTTTACAAATTTTTCATTCAGGCCGCCCCTCTGGCCCCTTGTAGCAAGTTTTGGGACAATCCCCCACCCTTCCCATTTTTGACTTTTTCGACACTACCGGCCCTGTCGTTTTTTTCAATTTTTGGCCGCTTTGGAAAATCCTTCACAATTTTCACACAATGCCCTCACGGTGCTTGATTTTACACATTTTTCATTCAGGCCGCCCCTCTGGCCCCTTGTAGCAAGTTTTGGGACAATCCCCCACCCTTCCCATTTTTGACTTTTTCGACACTACCGGCCCTGTCGTTTTTTTCAATTTTTGGCCGCTTTGGAAAATCCTTGACAATTTTCACACAATGCCCTCACGGTGCTTGATTTTACACATTTTTCATTCAGGCCGCCCCTCTGGCCCCTTGTAGCAAGTTTTGGGACAATCCCCCACCCTTCCCATTTTTGACTTTTTCGACACTACCGGCCCTGTCGTTTTTTTCAATTTTTGGCCGCTTTGGAAAATCCTTGACAATTTTCACACAATGCCCTCACGGTGCTTGATTTTACACATTTTTCATTCAGGCCGCCCCTCTGGCCCCTTGTAGCAAGTTTTGGGACAATCCCCCACCCTTCCCATTTTTGACTTTTTCGACACTACCGGCCCTGTCGTTTTTTTCAATTTTTGCCCGCTTTGGAAAATCCTTCATAATTTTCACACAATGCCCTCACGGTGCTTGATTTTACAAATTTTTCATTCAGTCCGCCCCTCTGGCCCCTTGTAGCAAGTTTTGGGACAATCCCCCACCCTTCCCATTTTTGACTTTTTCGACACTACCGGCCCTGTCGTTTTTTTCAATTTTTGCCCGCTTTGGAAAATCCTTCATAATTTTCACACAATGCCCTCACGGTGCTTGATTTTACAAATTTTTCATTCAGGCCGCCCCTCTGGCCCCTTGTAGCAAGTTTTGGGACAATCCCCCACCCTTCCCATTTTTGACTTTTTCGACACTACCGGCCCTGTCGTTTTTTTCAATTTTTGGCCGCTTTGGAAAATCCTTCATAATTTTCACACAATGCCCTCACGGTGCTTGATTTTACAAATTTTTCATTCAGGCCGCCCCTCTGGCCCCTTGTAGCAAGTTTTGGGACAATCCCCCACCCTTCCCATTTTTGACTTTTTCGACACTACCGGCCCTGTCGTTTTTTTCAATTTTTGGCCGCTTTGGAAAATCCTTCACAATTTTCACACAATGCCCTCACGGTGCTTGATTTTACAAATTTTTCATTCAGGCCGCCCCTCTGGCCCCTTGTAGCAAGTTTTGGGACAATCCCCCACCCTTCCCATTTTTGACTTTTTCGACACTACCGGCCCTGTCGTTTTTTTCAATTTTTGGCCGCTTTGGAAAATCCTTCATAATTTTCACACAATGCCCTCACGGTGCTTGATTTTACAAATTTTTCATTCAGGCCGCCCCTCTGGCCCCTTGTAGCAAGTTTTGGGACAATCCCCCACCTTTCCCATTTTTGACTTTTTCGACACTACCGGCCCTGTCGTTTTTTTCAATTTTTGGCCGCTTTGGAAAATCCTTCATAATTTTCACACAATGCCCTCACGGTGCTTGATTTTACAAATTTTTCATTCAGGCCGCCCCTCTGGCCCCTTGTAGCAAGTTTTGGGACAATCCCCCACCCTTCCCATTTTTGACTTTTTCGACACTACCGGCCCTGTCGTTTTTTTCAATTTTTGGCCGCTTTGGAAAATCCTTGACAATTTTCACACAATGCCCTCACGGTGCTTGATTTTACAAATTTTTCATTCAGGCCGCCCCTCTGGCCCCTTGTAGCAAGTTTTGGGACAATCCCCCACCCTTCCCATTTTTGACTTTTTCGACACTACCGGCCCTGTCGTTTTTTTCAATTTTTGGCCGCTTTGGAAAATCCTTCACAATTTTCACACAATGCCCTCACGGTGCTTGATTTTACAAATTTTTCATTCAGGCCGCCCCTCTGGCCCCTTGTAGCAAGTTTTGGGACAATCCCCCACCCTTCCCATTTTTGACTTTTTCGACACTACCGGCCCTGTCGTTTTTTTCAATTTTTGGCCGCTTTGGAAAATCCTTGACAATTTTCACACAATGCCCTCACGGTGCTTGATTTTACACATTTTTCATTCAGGCCGCCCCTCTGGCCCCTTGTAGCAAGTTTTGGGACAATCCCCCACCCTTCCCATTTTTGACTTTTTCGACACTACCGGCCCTGTCGTTTTTTTCAATTTTTGGCCGCTTTGGAAAATCCTTCACAATTTTCACACAATGCCCTCACGGTGCTTGATTTTACAAATTTTTCATTCAGGCCGCCCCTCTGGCCCCTTGTAGCAAGTTTTGGGACAATCCCCCACCCTTCCCATTTTTGACTTTTTCGACACTACCGGCCCTGTCGTTTTTTTCAATTTTTGGCCGCTTTGGAAAATCCTTCACAATTTTCACACAATGCCCTCACGGTGCTTGATTTTACACATTTTTCATTCAGGCCGCCCCTCTGGCCCCTTGTAGCAAGTTTTGGGACAATCCCCCACCCTTCCCATTTTTGACTTTTTCGACACTACCGGCCCTGTCGTTTTTTTCAATTTTTGCCCGCTTTGGAAAATCCTTGACAATTTTCACACAATGCCCTCACGGTGCTTGATTTTACACATTTTTCATTCAGGCCGCCCCTCTGGCCCCTTGTAGCAAGTTTTGGGACAATCCCCCACCCTTCCCATTTTTGACTTTTTCGACACTACCGGCCCTGTCGTTTTTTTCAATTTTTGGCCGCTTTGGAAAATCCTTCACAATTTTCACACAATGCCCTCACGGTGCTTGATTTTACAAATTTTTCATTCAGGCCGCCCCTCTGGCCCCTTGTAGCAAGTTTTGGGACAATCCCCCACCCTTCCCATTTTTGACTTTTTCGACACTACCGGCCCTGTCGTTTTTTTCAATTTTTGGCCGCTTTGGAAAATCCTTCATAATTTTCACACAATGCCCTCACGGTGCTTGATTTTACACATTTTTCATTCAGGCCGCCCCTCTGGCCCCTTGTAGCAAGTTTTGGGACAATCCCCCACCCTTCCCATTTTTGACTTTTTCGACACTACCGGCCCTGTCGTTTTTTCAATTTTTGGCCGCTTTGGAAAATCCTTCATAATTTTCACACAATGCCCTCACGGTGCTTGATTTTACAAATTTTTCATTCAGGCCGCCCCTCTGGCCCCTTGTAGCAAGTTTTGGGACAATCCCCCACCCTTCCCATTTTTGACTTTTTCGACACTACCGGCCCTGTCGTTTTTTTCAATTTTTGGCCGCTTTGGAAAATCCTTGACAATTTTCACACAATGCCCTCACGGTGCTTGATTTTACAAATTTTTCATTCAGGCCGCCCCTCTGGCCCCTTGTAGCAAGTTTTGGGACAATCCCCCACCCTTCCCATTTTTGACTTTTTCGACACTACCGGCCCTGTCGTTTTTTTCAATTTTTGGCCGCTTTGGAAAATCCTTCATAATTTTCACACAATGCCCTCACGGTGCTTGATTTTACAAATTTTTCATTCAGGCCGCCCCTCTGGCCCCTTGTAGCAAGTTTTGGGACAATCCCCCACCCTTCCCATTTTTGACTTTTTCGACACTACCGGCCCTGTCGTTTTTTTCAATTTTTGGCCGCTTTGGAAAATCCTTCATAATTTTCACACAATGCCCTCACGGTGCTTGATTTTACACATTTTTCATTCAGGCCGCCCCTCTGGCCCCTTGTAGCAAGTTTTGGGACAATCCCCCACCCTTCCCATTTTTGACTTTTTCGACACTACCGGCCCTGTCGTTTTTTTCAATTTTTGGCCGCTTTGGAAAATCCTTCACAATTTTCACACAATGCCCTCACGGTGCTTGATTTTACACATTTTTCATTCAGGCCGCCCCTCTGGCCCCTTGTAGCAAGTTTTGGGACAATCCCCCACCCTTCCCATTTTTGACTTTTTCGACACTACCGGCACATTCGTTTTTTTTCAATTTTTGGCCGCTTTGGAAAATCCTTCATAATTTTCACACAATGCCCTCACGGTGCTTGATTTTACAAATTTTTCATTCAGGCCGCCCCTCTGGCCCCTTGTAGCAAGTTTTGGGACAATCCCCCACCCTTCCCATTTTTGACTTTTTCGACACTACCGGCCCTGTCGTTTTTTTCAATTTTTGGCCGCTTTGGAAAATCCTTCATAATTTTCACACAATGCCCTCACGGTGCTTGATTTTACAAATTTTTCATTCAGGCCGCCCCTCTGGCCCCTTGTAGCAAGTTTTGGGACAATCCCCCACCCTTCCCATTTTTGACTTTTTCGACACTACCGGCCCTGTCGTTTTTTTCAATTTTTGGCCGCTTTGGAAAATCCTTCACAATTTTCACACAATGCCCTCACGGTGCTTGATTTTACACATTTTTCATTCAGGCCGCCCCTCTGGCCCCTTGTAGCAAGTTTTGGGACAATCCCCCACCCTTCCCATTTTTGACTTTTTCGACACTACCGGCACATTCGTTTTTTTTCAATTTTTGGCCGCTTTGGAAAATCCTTCATAATTTTCACACAATGCCCTCACGGTGCTTGATTTTACAAATTTTTCATTCAGGCCGCCCCTCTGGCCCCTTGTAGCAAGTTTTGGGACAATCCCCCACCCTTCCCATTTTTGACTTTTTCGACACTACCGGCCCTGTCGTTTTTTTCAATTTTTGGCCGCTTTGGAAAATCCTTCACAATTTTCACACAATGCCCTCACGGTGCTTGATTTTACAAATTTTTCATTCAGGCCGCCCCTCTGGCCCCTTGTAGCAATTTTTGGGACAATCCCCCACCCTTCCCATTTTTTACTTTTTCGACACTACCGGCCCTGTCGTTTTTTTCAATTTTTGGCCGCTTTGGAAAATCCTTGACAATTTTCACACAATGCCCTCACGGTGCTTGATTTTACAAATTTTTCATTCAGGCCGCCCCTCTGGCCCCTTGTAGCAAGTTTTGGGACAATCCCCCACCCTTCCCATTTTTGACTTTTTCGACACTACCGGCCCTGTCGTTTTTTTCAATTTTTGGCCGCTTTGGAAAATCCTTCATAATTTTCACACAATGCCCTCACGGTGCTTGATTTTACAAATTTTTCATTCAGGCCGCCCCTCTGGCCCCTTGTAGCAAGTTTTGGGACAATCCCCCACCCTTCCCATTTTTGACTTTTTCGACACTACCGGCCCTGTCGTTTTTTTCAATTTTTGGCCGCTTTGGAAAATCCTTGACAATTTTCACACAATGCCCTCACGGTGCTTGATTTTACAAATTTTTCATTCAGGCCGCCCCTCTGGCCCCTTGTAGCAAGTTTTGGGACAATCCCCCACCCTTCCCATTTTTGACTTTTTCGACACTACCGGCCCTGTCGTTTTTTTCAATTTTTGGCCGCTTTGGAAAATCCTTCATAATTTTCACACAATGCCCTCACGGTGCTTGATTTTACAATTTTTTCATTCAGGCCGCCCCTCTGGCCCCTTGTAGCAAGTTTTGGGACAATCCCCCACCCTTCCCATTTTTGACTTTTTCGACACTACCGGCCCTGTCGTTTTTTTCAATTTTTGGCCGCTTTGGAAAATCCTTGACAATTTTCACACAATGCCCTCACGGTGCTTGATTTTACACATTTTTCATTCAGGCCGCCCCTCTGGCCCCTTGTAGCAAGTTTTGGGACAATCCCCCACCCTTCCCATTTTTGACTTTTTCGACACTACCGGCCCTGTCGTTTTTTTCAATTTTTGGCCGCTTTGGAAAATCCTTCACAATTTTCACACAATGCCCTCACGGTGCTTGATTTTACAAATTTTTCATTCAGGCCGCCCCTCTGGCCCCTTGTAGCAAGTTTTGGGACAATCCCCCACCCTTCCCATTTTTGACTTTTTCGACACTACCGGCCCTGTCGTTTTTTTCAATTTTTGGCCGCTTTGGAAAATCCTTCACAATTTTCACACAATGCCCTCACGGTGCTTGATTTTACACATTTTTCATTCAGGCCGCCCCTCTGGCCCCTTGTAGCAATTTTTGGGACAATCCCCCACCCTTCCCATTTTTGACTTTTTCGACACTACCGGCCCTGTCGTTTTTTTCAATTTTTGGCCGCTTTGGAAAATCCTTCATAATTTTCACACAATGCCCTCACGGTGCTTGATTTTACAATTTTTTCATTCAGGCCGCCCCTCTGGCCCCTTGTAGCAAGTTTTGGGACAATCCCCCACCCTTCCCATTTTTGACTTTTTCGACACTACCGGCCCTGTCGTTTTTTTCAATTTTTGGCCGCTTTGGAAAATCCTTGACAATTTTCACACAATGCCCTCACGGTGCTTGATTTTACACATTTTTCATTCAGGCCGCCCCTCTGGCCCCTTGTAGCAAGTTTTGGGACAATCCCCCACCCTTCCCATTTTTGACTTTTTCGACACTACCGGCCCTGTCGTTTTTTTCAATTTTTGGCCGCTTTGGAAAATCCTTCACAATTTTCACACAATGCCCTCACGGTGCTTGATTTTACAAATTTTTCATTCAGGCCGCCCCTCTGGCCCCTTGTAGCAAGTTTTGGGACAATCCCCCACCCTTCCCATTTTTGACTTTTTCGACACTACCGGCCCTGTCGTTTTTTTCAATTTTTGGCCGCTTTGGAAAATCCTTCATAATTTTCACACAATGCCCTCACGGTGCTTGATTTTACACATTTTTCATTCAGGCCGCCCCTCTGGCCCCTTGTAGCAAGTTTTGGGACAATCCCCCACCCTTCCCATTTTTGACTTTTTCGACACTACCGGCCCTGTCGTTTTTTCAATTTTTGGCCGCTTTGGAAAATCCTTCATAATTTTCACACAATGCCCTCACGGTGCTTGATTTTACAAATTTTTCATTCAGGCCGCCCCTCTGGCCCCTTGTAGCAAGTTTTGGGACAATCCCCCACCCTTCCCATTTTTGACTTTTTCGACACTACCGGCCCTGTCGTTTTTTTCAATTTTTGGCCGCTTTGGAAAATCCTTGACAATTTTCACACAATGCCCTCACGGTGCTTGATTTTACAAATTTTTCATTCAGGCCGCCCCTCTGGCCCCTTGTAGCAAGTTTTGGGACAATCCCCCACCCTTCCCATTTTTGACTTTTTCGACACTACCGGCCCTGTCGTTTTTTTCAATTTTTGGCCGCTTTGGAAAATCCTTGACAATTTTCACACAATGCCCTCACGGTGCTTGATTTTACAAATTTTTCATTCAGGCCGCCCCTCTGGCCCCTTGTAGCAAGTTTTGGGACAATCCCCCACCCTTCCCATTTTTGACTTTTTCGACACTACCGGCCCTGTCGTTTTTTTCAATTTTTGGCCGCTTTGGAAAATCCTTCATAATTTTCACACAATGCCCTCACGGTGCTTGATTTTACAAATTTTTCATTCAGGCCGCCCCTCTGGCCCCTTGTAGCAAGTTTTGGGACAATCCCCCACCCTTCCCATTTTTGACTTTTTCGACACTACCGGCCCTGTCGTTTTTTTCAATTTTTGGCCGCTTTGGAAAATCCTTCATAATTTTCACACAATGCCCTCACGGTGCTTGATTTTACACATTTTTCATTCAGGCCGCCCCTCTGGCCCCTTGTAGCAAGTTTTGGGACAATCCCCCACCCTTCCCATTTTTGACTTTTTCGACACTACCGGCCCTGTCGTTTTTTTCAATTTTTGGCCGCTTTGGAAAATCCTTCATAATTTTCACACAATGCCCTCACGGTGCTTGATTTTACAAATTTTTCATTCAGGCCGCCCCTCTGGCCCCTTGTAGCAAGTTTTGGGACAATCCCCCACCCTTCCCATTTTTGACTTTTTCGACACTACCGGCCCTGTCGTTTTTTTCAATTTTTGGCCGCTTTGGAAAATCCTTGACAATTTTCACACAATGCCCTCACGGTGCTTGATTTTACAAATTTTTCATTCAGGCCGCCCCTCTGGCCCCTTGTAGCAAGTTTTGGGACAATCCCCCACCCTTCCCATTTTTGACTTTTTCGACACTACCGGCCCTGTCGTTTTTTTCAATTTTTGGCCGCTTTGGAAAATCCTTGACAATTTTCACACAATGCCCTCACGGTGCTTGATTTTACAAATTTTTCATTCAGGCCGCCCCTCTGGCCCCTTGTAGCAAGTTTTGGGACAATCCCCCACCCTTCCCATTTTTGACTTTTTCGACACTACCGGCCCTGTCGTTTTTTTCAATTTTTGGCCGCTTTGGAAAATCCTTCATAATTTTCACACAATGCCCTCACGGTGCTTGATTTTACAAATTTTTCATTCAGGCCGCCCCTCTGGCCCCTTGTAGCAAGTTTTGGGACAATCCCCCACCCTTCCCATTTTTGACTTTTTCGACACTACCGGCCCTGTCGTTTTTTTCAATTTTTGGCCGCTTTGGAAAATCCTTCATAATTTTCACACAATGCCCTCACGGTGCTTGATTTTACACATTTTTCATTCAGGCCGCCCCTCTGGCCCCTTGTAGCAAGTTTTGGGACAATCCCCCACCCTTCCCATTTTTTACTTTTTCGACACTACCGGCCCTGTCGTTTTTTTCAATTTTTGCCCGCTTTGGAAAATCCTTCATAATTTTCACACAATGCCCTCACGGTGCTTGATTTTACAAATTTTTCATTCAGGCCGCCCCTCTGGCCCCTTGTAGCAAGTTTTGGGACAATCCCCCACCCTTCCCATTTTTGACTTTTTCGACACTACCGGCCCTGTCGTTTTTTTCAATTTTTGGCCGCTTTGGAAAATCCTTCACAATTTTCACACAATGCCCTCACGGTGCTTGATTTTACACATTTTTCATTCAGGCCGCCCCTCTGGCCCCTTGTAGCAAGTTTTGGGACAATCCCCCACCCTTCCCATTTTTGACTTTTTCGACACTACCGGCCCTGTCGTTTTTTTCAATTTTTGGCCGCTTTGGAAAATCCTTCATAATTTTCACACAATGCCCTCACGGTGCTTGATTTTACAAATTTTTCATTCAGGCCGCCCCTCTGGCCCCTTGTAGCAAGTTTTGGGACAATCCCCCACCCTTCCCATTTTTGACTTTTTCGACACTACCGGCCCTGTCGTTTTTTTCAATTTTTGGCCGCTTTGGAAAATCCTTCATAATTTTCACACAATGCCCTCACGGTGCTTGATTTTACAAATTTTTCATTCAGGCCGCCCCTCTGGCCCCTTGTAGCAAGTTTTGGGACAATCCCCCACCCTTCCCATTTTTGACTTTTTCGACACTACCGGCCCTGTCGTTTTTTTCAATTTTTGGCCGCTTTGGAAAATCCTTCATAATTTTCACACAATGCCCTCACGGTGCTTGATTTTACAATTTTTTCATTCAGGCCGCCCCTCTGGCCCCTTGTAGCAAGTTTTGGGACAATCCCCCACCCTTCCCATTTTTGACTTTTTCGACACTACCGGCCCTGTCGTTTTTTTCAATTTTTGGCCGCTTTGGAAAATCCTTGACAATTTTCACACAATGCCCTCACGGTGCTTGATTTTACACATTTTTCATTCAGGCCGCCCCTCTGGCCCCTTGTAGCAAGTTTTGGGACAATCCCCCACCCTTCCCATTTTTGACTTTTTCGACACTACCGGCCCTGTCGTTTTTTTCAATTTTTGGCCGCTTTGGAAAATCCTTCACAATTTTCACACAATGCCCTCACGGTGCTTGATTTTACAAATTTTTCATTCAGGCCGCCCCTCTGGCCCCTTGTAGCAAGTTTTGGGACAATCCCCCACCCTTCCCATTTTTGACTTTTTCGACACTACCGGCCCTGTCGTTTTTTTCAATTTTTGGCCGCTTTGGAAAATCCTTGACAATTTTCACACAATGCCCTCACGGTGCTTGATTTTACACATTTTTCATTCAGGCCGCCCCTCTGGCCCCTTGTAGCAAGTTTTGGGACAATCCCCCACCCTTCCCATTTTTGACTTTTTCGACACTACCGGCCCTGTCGTTTTTTTCAATTTTTGCCCGCTTTTGAAAATCCTTCATAATTTTCACACAATGCCCTCACGGTGCTTGATTTTACAAATTTTTCATTCAGGCCGCCCCTCTGGCCCCTTGTAGCAAGTTTTGGGACAATCCCCCACCCTTCCCATTTTTGACTTTTTCGACACTACCGGCCCTGTCGTTTTTTTCAATTTTTGGCCGCTTTGGAAAATCCTTGACAATTTTCACACAATGCCCTCACGGTGCTTGATTTTACACATTTTTCATTCAGGCCGCCCCTCTGGCCCCTTGTAGCAAGTTTTGGGACAATCCCCCACCCTTCCCATTTTTGACTTTTTCGACACTACCAGCCCTGTCGTTTTTTTCAATTTTTGGCCGCTTTGGAAAATCCTTGACAATTTTCACACAATGCCCTCACGGTGCTTGATTTTACACATTTTTCATTCAGGCCGCCCCTCTGGCCCCTTGTAGCAAGTTTTGGGACAATCCCCCACCCTTCCCATTTTTGACTTTTTCGACACTACCGGCCCTGTCGTTTTTTTCAATTTTTGGCCGCTTTGGAAAATCCTTCACAATTTTCACACAATGCCCTCACGGTGCTTGATTTTACACATTTTTCATTCAGGCCGCCCCTCTGGCCCCTTGTAGCAAGTTTTGGGACAATCCCCCACCCTTCCCATTTTTGACTTTTTCGACACTACCGGCCCTGTCGTTTTTTTCAATTTTTGGCCGCTTTGGAATATCCTTGACAATTTTCACACAATGCCCTCACGGTGCTTGATTTTACACATTTTTCATTCAGGCCGCCCCTCTGGCCCCTTGTAGCAAGTTTTGGGACAATCCCCCACCCTTCCCATTTTTGACTTTTTCGACACTACCGGCCCTGTCGTTTTTTTCAATTTTTGGCCGCTTTGGAAAATCCTTCATAATTTTCACACAATGCCCTCACGGTGCTTGATTTTACAAATTTTTCATTCAGGCCGCCCCTCTGGCCCCTTGTAGTAAGTTTTGGGACAATCCCCCACCCTTCCCATTTTTGACTTTTTCGACACTACCGGCCCTGTCGTTTTTTTTCAATTTTTGGCCGCTTTGGAAAATCCTTGACAATTTTCACACAATGCCCTCACGGTGCTTGATTTTACACATTTTTCATTCAGGCCGCCCCTCTGGCCCCTTGTAGCAAGTTTTGGGACAATCCCCCACCCTTCCCATTTTTGACTTTTTCGACACTACCGGCCCTGTCGTTTTTTTCAATTTTTGGCCGCTTTGGAAAATCCTTGACAATTTTCACACAATGCCCTCACGGTGCTTGATTTTACACATTTTTCATTCAGGCCGCCCCTCTGGCCCCTTGTAGCAAGTTTTGGGACAATCCCCCACCCTTCCCATTTTTGACTTTTTCGACACTACCGGCCCTGTCGTTTTTTTCAATTTTTGCCCGCTTTGGAAAATCCTTCATAATTTTCACACAATGCCCTCACGGTGCTTGATTTTACAAATTTTTCATTCAGGCCGCCCCTCTGGCCCCTTGTAGCAAGTTTTGGGACAATCCCCCACCCTTCCCATTTTTGACTTTTTCGACACTACCGGCCCTGTCGTTTTTTTCAATTTTTGGCCGCTTTGGAAAATCCTTCATAATTTTCACACAATGCCCTCACGGTGCTTGATTTTACAAATTTTTCATTCAGGCCGCCCCTCTGGCCCCTTGTAGCAAGTTTTGGGACAATCCCCCACCCTTCCCATTTTTTACTTTTTCGACACTACCGGCCCTGTCGTTTTTTTCAATTTTTGGCCGCTTTGGAAAATCCTTCACAATTTTCACACAATGCCCTCACGGTGCTTGATTTTACAAATTTTTCATTCAGGCCGCCCCTCTGGCCCCTTGTAGCAAGTTTTGGGACAATCCCCCACCCTTCCCATTTTTGACTTTTTCGACACTACCGGCCCTGTCGTTTTTTTCAATTTTTGGCCGCTTTGGAAAATCCTTCACAATTTTCACACAATGCCCTCACGGTGCTTGATTTTACAAATTTTTCATTCAGGCCGCCCCTCTGGCCCCTTGTAGCAAGTTTTGGGACAATCCCCCACCCTTCCCATTTTTGACTTTTTCGACACTACCGGCACATTCGTTTTTTTCAATTTTTGGCCGCTTTGGAAAATCCTTCACAATTTTCACACAATGCCCTCACGGTGCTTGATTTTACACATTTTTCATTCAGGCCGCCCCTCTGGCCCCTTGTAGCAAGTTTTGGGACAATCCCCCACCCTTCCCATTTTTGACTTTTTCGACACTACCGGCCCTGTCGTTTTTTTCAATTTTTGGCCGCTTTGGAAAATCCTTGACAATTTTCACACAATGCCCTCACGGTGCTTGATTTTACACATTTTTCATTCAGGCCGCCCCTCTGGCCCCTTGTAGCAAGTTTTGGGACAATCCCCCACCCTTCCCATTTTTTACTTTTTCGACACTACCGGCCCTGTCGTTTTTTTCAATTTTTGCCCGCTTTGGAAAATCCTTCATAATTTTCACACAATGCCCTCACGGTGCTTGATTTTACAAATTTTTCATTCAGGCCGCCCCTCTGGCCCCTTGTAGCAAGTTTTGGGACAATCCCCCACCCTTCCCATTTTTGACTTTTTCGACACTACCGGCCCTGTCGTTTTTTTCAATTTTTGGCCGCTTTGGAAAATCCTTCACAATTTTCACACAATGCCCTCACGGTGCTTGATTTTACATATTTTTCATTCAGGCCGCCCCTCTGGCCCCTTGTAGCAAGTTTTGGGACAATCCCCCACCCTTCCCATTTTTGACTTTTTCGACACTACCGGCACATTCGTTTTTTTTCAATTTTTGGCCGCTTTGGAAAATCCTTCATAATTTTCACACAATGCCCTCACGGTGCTTGATTTTACAAATTTTTCATTCAGGCCGCCCCTCTGGCCCCTTGTAGCAAGTTTTGGGACAATCCCCCACCCTTCCCATTTTTGACTTTTTCGACACTACCGGCCCTGTCGTTTTTTTCAATTTTTGGCCGCTTTGGAAAATCCTTCATAATTTTCACACAATGCCCTCACGGTGCTTGATTTTACAAATTTTTCATTCAGGCCGCCCCTCTGGCCCCTTGTAGCAAGTTTTGGGACAATCCCCCACCCTTCCCATTTTTGACTTTTTCGACACTACCGGCCCTGTCGTTTTTTTCAATTTTTGGCCGCTTTGGAAAATCCTTCATAATTTTCACACAATGCCCTCACGGTGCTTGATTTTACAAATTTTTCATTCAGGCCGCCCCTCTGGCCCCTTGTAGCAATTTTTGGGACAATCCCCCACCCTTCCCATTTTTTACTTTTTCGACACTACCGGCCCTGTCGTTTTTTTCAATTTTTGGCCGCTTTGGAAAATCCTTGACAATTTTCACACAATGCCCTCACGGTGCTTGATTTTACACATTTTTCATTCAGGCCGCCCCTCTGGCCCCTTGTAGCAAGTTTTGGGACAATCCCCCACCCTTCCCATTTTTGACTTTTTCGACACTACCGGCCCTGTCGTTTTTTTCAATTTTTGGCTGCTTTGGAAAATCCTTCACAATTTTCACACAATGCCCTCACGGTGCTTGATTTTACACATTTTTCATTCAGGCCGCCCCTCTGGCCCCTTGTAGCAAGTTTTGGGACAATCCCCCACCCTTCCCATTTTTGACTTTTTCGACACTACCGGCACATTCGTTTTTTTTCAATTTTTGGCCGCTTTGGAAAATCCTTCATAATTTTCACACAATGCCCTCACGGTGCTTGATTTTACAAATTTTTCATTCAGGCCGCCCCTCTGGCCCCTTGTAGCAAGTTTTGGGACAATCCCCCACCCTTCCCATTTTTGACTTTTTCGACACTACCGGCCCTGTCGTTTTTTTCAATTTTTGGCCGCTTTGGAAAATCCTTGACAATTTTCACACAATGCCCACACGGTGCTTGATTTTACACATTTTTCATTCAGGCCGCCCCTCTGGCCCCTTGTAGCAAGTTTTGGGACAATCCCCCACCCTTCCCATTTTTGACTTTTTCGACACTACCGGCCCTGTCGTTTTTTTCAATTTTTGGCCGCTTTGGAAAATCCTTCATAATTTTCACACAATGCCCTCACGGTGCTTGATTTTACAAATTTTTCATTCAGGCCGCCCCTCTGGCCCCCTTGTAGCAAGTTTTGGGACAATCCCCCACCCTTCCCATTTTTGACTTTTTCGACACTACCGGCCCTGTCGTTTTTTTCAATTTTTGGCCGCTTTGGAAAATCCTTCACAATTTTCACACAATGCCCTCACGGTGCTTGATTTTACAAATTTTTCATTCAGGCCGCCCCTCTGGCCCCTTGTAGCAAGTTTTGGGACAATCCCCCACCCTTCCCATTTTTGACTTTTTCGACACTACCGGCCCTGTCGTTTTTTTCAATTTTTGGCCGCTTTGGAAAATCCTTCACAATTTTCACACAATGCCCTCACGGTGCTTGATTTTACAAATTTTTCATTCAGGCCGCCCCTCTGGCCCCTTGTAGCAAGTTTTGGGACAATCCCCCACCCTTCCCATTTTTTACTTTTTCGACACTACCGGCCCTGTCGTTTTTTTCAATTTTTGGCCGCTTTGGAAAATCCTTCATAATTTTCACACAATGCCCTCACGGTGCTTGATTTTACAAATTTTTCATTCAGGCCGCCCCTCTGGCCCCTTGTAGCAAGTTTTGGGACAATCCCCCACCCTTCCCATTTTTGACTTTTTCGACACTACCGGCCCTGTCGTTTTTTTCAATTTTTGGCCGCTTTGGAAAATCCTTCATAATTTTCACACAATGCCCTCACGGTGCTTGATTTTACAAATTTTTCATTCAGGCCGCCCCTCTGGCCCCTTGTAGCAAGTTTTGGGACAATCCCCCACCCTTCCCATTTTTGACTTTTTCGACACTACCGGCCCTGTCGTTTTTTTCAATTTTTGGCCGCTTTGGAAAATCCTTCATAATTTTCACACAATGCCCTCACGGTGCTTGATTTTACAAATTTTTCATTCAGGCCGCCCCTCTGGCCCCTTGTAGCAAGTTTTGGGACAATCCCCCACCCTTCCCATTTTTGACTTTTTCGACACTACCGGCCCTGTCGTTTTTTTCAATTTTTGGCCGCTTTGGAAAATCCTTGACAATTTTCACACAATGCCCTCACGGTGCTTGATTTTACAAATTTTTCATTCAGGCCGCCCCTCTGGCCCCTTGTAGCAAGTTTTGGGACAATCCCCCACCCTTCCCATTTTTGACTTTTTCGACACTACCGGCCCTGTCGTTTTTTTCAATTTTTGGCCGCTTTGGAAAATCCTTCATAATTTTCACACAATGCCCTCACGGTGCTTGATTTTACAAATTTTTCATTCAGGCCGCCCCTCTGGCCCCTTGTAGCAAGTTTTGGGACAATCCCCCACCCTTCCCATTTTTGACTTTTTCGACACTACCGGCCCTGTCGTTTTTTTCAATTTTTGGCCGCTTTGGAAAATCCTTCACAATTTTCACACAATGCCCTCACGGTGCTTGATTTTACAAATTTTTCATTCAGGCCGCCCCTCTGGCCCCTTGTAGCAAGTTTTGGGACAATCCCCCACCCTTCCCATTTTTGACTTTTTCGACACTACCGGCCCTGTCGTTTTTTTCAATTTTTGGCCGCTTTGGAAAATCCTTCATAATTTTCACACAATGCCCTCACGGTGCTTGATTTTACAAATTTTTCATTCAGGCCGCCCCTCTGGCCCCTTGTAGCAAGTTTTGGGACAATCCCCCACCCTTCCCATTTTTGACTTTTTCGACACTACCGGCCCTGTCGTTTTTTTCAATTTTTGGCCGCTTTGGAAAATCCTTCACAATTTTCACACAATGCCCTCACGGTGCTTGATTTTACAAATTTTTCATTCAGGCCGCCCCTCTGGCCCCTTGTAGCAATTTTTGGGACAATCCCCCACCCTTCCCATTTTTTACTTTTTCGACACTACCGGCCCTGTCGTTTTTTTCAATTTTTGGCCGCTTTGGAAAATCCTTCACAATTTTCACACAATGCCCTCACGGTGCTTGATTTTACAAATTTTTCATTCAGGCCGCCCCTCTGGCCCCTTGTAGCAAGTTTTGGGACAATCCCCCACCCTTCCCATTTTTGACTTTTTCGACACTACCGGCCCTGTCGTTTTTTTCAATTTTTGGCCGCTTTGGAAAATCCTTCATAATTTTCACACAATGCCCTCACGGTGCTTGATTTTACACATTTTTCATTCAGGCCGCCCCTCTGGCCCCTTGTAGCAAGTTTTGGGACAATCCCCCACCCTTCCCATTTTTGACTTTTTCGACACTACCGGCCCTGTCGTTTTTTTCAATTTTTGGCCGCTTTGGAAAATCCTTCACAATTTTCACACAATGCCCTCACGGTGCTTGATTTTACAAATTTTTCATTCAGGCCGCCCCTCTGGCCCCTTGTAGCAATTTTTGGGACAATCCCCCACCCTTCCCATTTTTGACTTTTTCGACACTACCGGCCCTGTCGTTTTTTTCAATTTTTGGCCGCTTTGGAAAATCCTTGACAATTTTCACACAATGCCCTCACGGTGCTTGATTTTACAAATTTTTCATTCAGGCCGCCCCTCTGGCCCCTTGTAGCAAGTTTTGGGACAATCCCCCACCCTTCCCATTTTTGACTTTTTCGACACTACCGGCCCTGTCGTTTTTTTCAATTTTTGGCCGCTTTGGAAAATCCTTCATAATTTTCACACAATGCCCTCACGGTGCTTGATTTTACAAATTTTTCATTCAGGCCGCCCCTCTGGCCCCTTGTAGCAAGTTTTGGGACAATCCCCCACCCTTCCCATTTTTGACTTTTTCGACACTACCGGCCCTGTCGTTTTTTTCAATTTTTGGCCGCTTTGGAAAATCCTTCACAATTTTCACACAATGCCCTCACGGTGCTTGATTTTACAAATTTTTCATTCAGGCCGCCCCTCTGGCCCCTTGTAGCAAGTTTTGGGACAATCCCCCACCCTTCCCATTTTTGACTTTTTCGACACTACCGGCCCTGTCGTTTTTTTCAATTTTTGGCCGCTTTGGAAAATCCTTCATAATTTTCACACAATGCCCTCACGGTGCTTGATTTTACAAATTTTTCATTCAGGCCGCCCCTCTGGCCCCTTGTAGCAAGTTTTGGGACAATCCCCCACCCTTCCCATTTTTGACTTTTTCGACACTACCGGCCCTGTCGTTTTTTTCAATTTTTGGCCGCTTTGGAAAATCCTTCACAATTTTCACACAATGCCCTCACGGTGCTTGATTTTACAAATTTTTCATTCAGGCCGCCCCTCTGGCCCCTTGTAGCAATTTTTGGGACAATCCCCCACCCTTCCCATTTTTTACTTTTTCGACACTACCGGCCCTGTCGTTTTTTTCAATTTTTGGCCGCTTTGGAAAATCCTTCACAATTTTCACACAATGCCCTCACGGTGCTTGATTTTACAAATTTTTCATTCAGGCCGCCCCTCTGGCCCCTTGTAGCAAGTTTTGGGACAATCCCCCACCCTTCCCATTTTTGACTTTTTCGACACTACCGGCCCTGTCGTTTTTTTCAATTTTTGGCCGCTTTGGAAAATCCTTCACAATTTTCACACAATGCCCTCACGGTGCTTGATTTTACACATTTTTCATTCAGGCCGCCCCTCTGGCCCCTTGTAGCAAGTTTTGGGACAATCCCCCACCCTTCCCATTTTTGACTTTTTCGACACTACCGGCCCTGTCGTTTTTTTCAATTTTTGGCCGCTTTGGAAAATCCTTGACAATTTTCACACAATGCCCTCACGGTGCTTGATTTTACAAATTTTTCATTCAGGCCGCCCCTCTGGCCCCTTGTAGCAAGTTTTGGGACAATCCCCCACCCTTCCCATTTTTGACTTTTTCGACACTACCGGCCCTGTCGTTTTTTTCAATTTTTGGCCGCTTTGGAAAATCCTTCACAATTTTCACACAATGCCCTCACGGTGCTTGATTTTACACATTTTTCATTCAGGCCGCCCCTCTGGCCCCTTGTAGCAAGTTTTGGGACAATCCCCCACCCTTCCCATTTTTGACTTTTTCGACACTACCGGCCCTGTCGTTTTTTTCAATTTTTGGCCGCTTTGGAAAATCCTTCATAATTTTCACACAATGCCCTCACGGTGCTTGATTTTACACATTTTTCATTCAGGCCGCCCCTCTGGCCCCTTGTAGCAAGTTTTGGGACAATCCCCCACCCTTCCCATTTTTGACTTTTTCGACACTACCGGCCCTGTCGTTTTTTTCAATTTTTGGCCGCTTTGGAAAATCCTTCACAATTTTCACACAATGCCCTCACGGTGCTTGATTTTACAAATTTTTCATTCAGGCCGCCCCTCTGGCCCCTTGTAGCAATTTTTGGGACAATCCCCCACCCTTCCCATTTTTGACTTTTTCGACACTACCGGCCCTGTCGTTTTTTTCAATTTTTGGCCGCTTTGGAAAATCCTTGACAATTTTCACACAATGCCCTCACGGTGCTTGATTTTACAAATTTTTCATTCAGGCCGCCCCTCTGGCCCCTTGTAGCAAGTTTTGGGACAATCCCCCACCCTTCCCATTTTTGACTTTTTCGACACTACCGGCCCTGTCGTTTTTTTCAATTTTTGGCCGCTTTGGAAAATCCTTCACAATTTTCACACAATGCCCTCACGGTGCTTGATTTTACACATTTTTCATTCAGGCCGCCCCTCTGGCCCCTTGTAGCAAGTTTTGGGACAATCCCCCACCCTTCCCATTTTTGACTTTTTCGACACTACCGGCACATTCGTTTTTTTTCAATTTTTGGCCGCTTTGGAAAATCCTTCATAATTTTCACACAATGCCCTCACGGTGCTTGATTTTACAAATTTTTCATTCAGGCCGCCCCTCTGGCCCCTTGTAGCAAGTTTTGGGACAATCCCCCACCCTTCCCATTTTTGACTTTTTCGACACTACCGGCCCTGTCGTTTTTTTCAATTTTTGGCCGCTTTGGAAAATCCTTGACAATTTTCACACAATGCCCTCACGGTGCTTGATTTTACAAATTTTTCATTCAGGCCGCCCCTCTGGCCCCTTGTAGCAAGTTTTGGGACAATCCCCCACCCTTCCCATTTTTGACTTTTTCGACACTACCGGCCCTGTCGTTTTTTTCAATTTTTGGCCGCTTTGGAAAATCCTTCACAATTTTCACACAATGCCCTCACGGTGCTTGATTTTACACATTTTTCATTCAGGCCGCCCCTCTGGCCCCTTGTAGCAAGTTTTGGGACAATCCCCCACCCTTCCCATTTTTGACTTTTTCGACACTACCGGCCCTGTCGTTTTTTTCAATTTTTGGCCGCTTTGGAAAATCCTTCATAATTTTCACACAATGCCCTCACGGTGCTTGATTTTACACATTTTTCATTCAGGCCGCCCCTCTGGCCCCTTGTAGCAAGTTTTGGGACAATCCCCCACCCTTCCCATTTTTGACTTTTTCGACACTACCGGCCCTGTCGTTTTTTTCAATTTTTGGCCGCTTTGGAAAATCCTTCACAATTTTCACACAATGCCCTCACGGTGCTTGATTTTACAAATTTTTCATTCAGGCCGCCCCTCTGGCCCCTTGTAGCAATTTTTGGGACAATCCCCCACCCTTCCCATTTTTGACTTTTTCGACACTACCGGCCCTGTCGTTTTTTTCAATTTTTGGCCGCTTTGGAAAATCCTTGACAATTTTCACACAATGCCCTCACGGTGCTTGATTTTACAAATTTTTCATTCAGGCCGCCCCTCTGGCCCCTTGTAGCAAGTTTTGGGACAATCCCCCACCCTTCCCATTTTTGACTTTTTCGACACTACCGGCCCTGTCGTTTTTTTCAATTTTTGGCCGCTTTGGAAAATCCTTCACAATTTTCACACAATGCCCTCACGGTGCTTGATTTTACACATTTTTCATTCAGGCCGCCCCTCTGGCCCCTTGTAGCAAGTTTTGGGACAATCCCCCACCCTTCCCATTTTTGACTTTTTCGACACTACCGGCCCTGTCGTTTTTTTCAATTTTTGGGCGCTTTGGAAAATCCTTCATAATTTTCACACAATGCCCTCACGGTGCTTGATTTTACAAATTTTTCATTCAGGCCGCCTGTTACATGCCAGGCAGATGTGTGTGTGTGTGTGTGTGTGTGTGTCTCCTCCCCTTTGTGTTTCTTTCAGGTGCTTGAACAGAAACTCTGATCACCTGTGCAGGCAGGCTCGGCTGCTCATTGGCTCTCAACCTTCCCACCTGGCCTATGGTAACAGAGGAGAGGCCTTTAAAAAGGAGGAAATCCCAGACCTTCTTCCTCTCTCTCTTGGCTTTTGTTTGTTGCTACCTTTGTTTGGCATAGTGGTTTTTCAGAGTTGGATTTTGACTGTATGTGGTGGGAGGTTTTGAGGATAGGTAAGTTTGGGGTACCCTTTACATTACACACACGTAGGTGAAAAGTTGTTATCTCACTAGGTTTATTGGTTGTGCCACTCTTGTAATGTTTTGAAGCGATCTTTTGTTAGATAAGCCAGTTAGGCATTTTGTTTGCAATTTATTTTTCTTTAGAGGTAGTTTAGGTAGGCCTCCTTTTGTTATATTTATTTTATTCATTTTGGCACAATCACTGTATCCCATCCTCCCCCACTTTAGTGTGTCTTTTTGTTTCAATAAACCAAATTGTTCACTTCCACAAAGGCTTATTTGATTTTATGGTTGTCGTTATTGTCTGCCGACTGGGTGGACGTAACAAGTGGGGGCTCGTCCGGGATATTTTTTCCCTGAGCTATGACAATCAAAATTAATGAGTTGATGTGGTTGTGGCATCGAGAGTAAGCATGAGCTTTAATTTGCAAAACTTTATTGATGATCCCAGTTGTAAGAAACTTGACTCATGTCGAAAAGATGATTTGTTGTGTATTGCAGCACACTTTAACATTACTGTACAGAAGTATGGTGTTAAAAAGGATATCAAAAATAAGGTCTTAGAAAAACTAATAGAGTTACAGGTCCTTACAGACCCTGTTGACTCTGTTCAGTCGGTGGCTCTTCCTCCAGAGAGAGTTTCTATGGCTGGTCCAAGTGTTTCTGTTTCCCCTGTTCTAGATCATGAAGGGGGACAGCAGGTAGCACAGGCCACACCCCTGGGCGAGAAGGCTGTTCGTGAGACTCCTCCTGCAACATTGCCTCGGTTTGAGCCTTTCTCCCCAGAGAGTCATGGGTTTAGTGCCGATGCTAAGTTGAAGGTTCGTTTAGCCCGCCTTCAGCTAGAGGCACAGGAAAAGGAGAGCAGGCGTAAAGCCGATTATGACCTTAAATTACAAATTCGTAGGTTAGAGATAGAGGCTGATAAGGAGGTCCAGTTGCGACAGCTTGAGGTAGAGGCCATGCGAATATCCTCTGCGCAGATGATGGCACGTACATCTGAGAATCTGGCACCTTCACAAACAGTTTTCCACAAACATTTTGATGTCAGTAAAAATATTGCCCTGGTGCCAACGTTTCGAGAAACAGAGGTTGACTCTTATTTCGGTGCATTTGAAAGAATTGCAACTGCGCTAGAGTGGCCGAAGGACATGTGGCCTATCCTACTTCAATGCAAGTTGGTCGGTAAAGCACAGGAGGTTGTGTCATCTCTTCCTTTAGAAAATAGCTTGAAATATGATGTGCTGAAGGAGTCAATTTTGCGTGCCTATGAGCTGGTGCCAGAGGCTTACAGGCAAAAATTTAGAAATCATAAAAAGTCAAGTGGTCAAACCTTTATGGAATTTGCACGAGAAAAGGGGGTTCTCTTTGACAAATGGTGCAGTGCTAATGATGTCAAGAACAGTTTTGAATCCCTTCGCGAGCTGATGTTGTTAGAGGACTTTAAGAATGCTTTGCCTGAGAAGATGGTGATTTTCTTAAATGAACAAAAAGTGACTACTCTGTCTAAAGCAGCTGTTTTAGCCGATGAGTTTGTTCTAACACATAAAAATGTGTTTATGTCATCTTACCGCCCTGACAGAGTCTCAATGTCTCGACCCATGAGACCTGATTCTGGCCACACTCCCTTTGAAAAGGCTAAGGCACCACAGTCCCCCCCACGTGACACTCGTGAATGCTTCTACTGTCATAGGAAGGGTCATGTTATTGCTGATTGTCTTTCCCTAAAGCGTAAACAACAGTTTCCCTCTAGCTCCTCCCAACCGAAGGGCATGGGTCTGATTAAAACTGTTTCCCTTCCAAGCATTGAAGTGTCACATGATGATGCTGAAGATGATGAACCTGATCCCTGTTTTAGACCCTTTATTTCAGAAGGGTTTGTTTCACTAACTGGGGATCCGACAGATCAACAGTCGGTAACCATCCTTAGGGATTCAGGAGGCGCCCAGTCCATTATTCTAGAGGGCATCTTACCTTTAACATCCGAATCATCATGTCACTCAAGTGCAGTTGTCCGGGGTGTTGAGATGGGTTTCGTACTTGCTCCCCTCCACAAAGTTCATCTTCAGTCTCCTCTGGTCGGTGGATTATTTAAAGTGGCTGTTCTTCCTGCCTTGCCCATTAAAGGTGTTGATTTCATTCTTGGCAATGACATAGCTGGAGACAAGGTTGTGCCAGCCCCCGAGGTAATAGACAGGCCAGATCTGAACCTTGAGTCTGACAACACAACCCAGCAATCTGATATTTTTCCTGCTTGTGTGGTAACCAGAGCCCAGTCAAAAAAATATGATGTTGACTTGTCTGACTCTTTTATGGTTCTTGAGCAGGATCCTGATGCTTTGATACCTGAGTCCAAAAATAAGGTAAAGGTCAAACCTGCTGATGCAAGGTCATCCTCTTCCAGTTCGGAAGTTGTGGACCTACCAGCCACCCGAGAGGAATTCATTGCAGCACAGCAAGGTGATAGCACACTTTCAACCTGTTGTTCTTCTGTTCTCAGCCATGAGGAGGCCAAGATGAAAAAAGTGGCCTATGTTTATAATGATGGCCTGTTGATGCGTCGCTGGGTTGGTGATGCTTCAGAGGAAGATGCAAATTGGAGTGCAACATACCAGGTCGTTGTGCCTATGGCCTATCGTTTGCAGGTGCTGTCCTTAGCTCATGACCACCCGTGGTCAGGACACATGGGGGTAACCAAAACATACAACAGAGTCCTTAAACATTTCTTTTGGCCAGGACTCAAATCTGATGTTGTTCATCATTGTCGTACTTGTCATGTGTGTCAAGTTACAGGGAAACCGAACCAAGTTATCCCTCCTGCACCTCTCTGTCCCATTCCAGTAATGGGACAGCCATTTGGGAAAGTCATCGTTGACTCTGTGGGACCATTACCAAAGACTAAGTCTGGAAATCAGTTTCTTTTAACAATCATGTGTGCTTCCACCAGGTTCCCAGAAGCCATCCCACTCCGGAGAATAACAGCACCAGTTGTCACCAAGGCTTTGGTAAAGTTTTTCACAGTGTTTGGTCTGCCCAGGGTAGTCCAGTCAGATCAGGGCACCAATTTCAAGTCCAAGGTGTTTGCCCAGGCACTTAAAACTTTAGGTATTGACCATGTAATGTCTAGTCCTTACCATCCTGAAAGTCAGGGGGCACTCGAAAGATTTCACCAGACCATGAAATCCATGTTGCGCAAACACTGCCATGAGTCTCAGAAGGATTGGGATGAGGGCGTCCCATTTGTTTTGTTTGCTGCCCGTGAAGCTGTACAGGAGTCATTAGGTTTCAGTCCCGCTGAGCTAGTGTTTGGACATGAGGTCCGGGGTCCTTTAAAGGCCCTGAAGGAGCATCTGGTTACACCAGAAAAAGGAGTCACACGTATTCCAGAATATGTTACCAAGCTCCAGGATCGCCTCCAGTTAGCCTGCTCTTTGGCTAGAGAAGCTCTGACCTCTACTCAAGTTAAGATGAAGAAACGTTATGATCAGAGAGCGATTGTACACTCATTTCAACCAGGTGACAAAGTTCTGATTCTCTTGCCTGTTTCTGGTTCTACTCTCTCAACTAAGTTTTCTGGTCCCTATGTTGTAGAGAAAAAACTCAGTGGCACAAACTATGTCATCAAAACCCCTGACCGCAGGCGGCGGTCCAGAATGTGTCATGTCAACATGATGAAGCGGTACTCCTCCAGAGAGAATCAGAATGGGCCATCCACTGCTCAAGATGTGCAGACTGCCATCTCCCCTATGGCTTCTGTCTCGAAGGTGAGCTCACAAGATGATGACGATGATGACGAGTTGGTGATGCATAGTGCTACTCCACAGGGGGCGAGGCTCAGTAATACTGAGGTACTGTCTGATTTGTCCCACTACTTGTCTCATCTCTCTGATGACCAGCATTGTGATGTTGAGAAACTTCTCTGTGATTTCCCAAAGCTGTTCAATGACATTCCCTCCCAAACTTCTGTCATCGCTCATGATATTGTTCTGACAAGCCCAGCACCAATCAAACAGCATGCATACCGAGTTAATCCCACTAAGAGGGAACTAATGAAGAAAGAGGTAAACTATCTCCTACAGAATGGATTTGCAGTACCAAGTTCTAGTCCATGGAGTTCCCCTTGTCTTCTAGATACAAAGTCTGATGGAAGTCCAAGATTCTGTTCAGACTTCCGCAAGGTAAATGCTGTAACAGTTCCAGATGCACATCCATTACCACTTATTGATGACTGCATTGATGAAATTGGTCCAGCAAACTTTGTCAGCAAACTTGACATGTTAAAGGGATACTGGCAGGTTCCTTTAACTGCACGTGCTTCAGACATTTCAGCTTTTGTAACCCCTGACAGCTTCCTCCAGTACACTGTGATGCCCTTCGGTCTGTGCAATGCACCCGCTACTTTTCAGCGGCTAGTGAATAAGGTACTGGGAGGTGTTCCGAACTGCAGGGCATACTTGGATGACATTGTTGTGTATTCAGATGACTGGCTTAGTCACATGACTACATTGAGAGATGTTTTCACCCGTCTGTCCAGTGCTTCTCTTACCCTCAACCTCGCCAAATGTGAATTTGGAAAAGGCACTGTGCTTTATCTTGGTCAGCAGGTTGGTCGAGGACAGGTACGTCCCGTGGACGCAAAGGTCTCTGCCATTGCTGCGTTTCCCATACCTACCACCAGGAGAGAGTTGCGCCGTTTTCTTGGGATGGCTGGCTACTACCGACGGTTCTGCAAAAACTTCTCTTCTGTAGCTGCTCCGCTGACTGCCCTAACCAGTCCCTCAAAACCATTCAGTTGGTCCAGTGAGTGCCACCAGTCTTTCGAGAATTTAAAAAGTCTACTGTGTTGCACCCCTGTTTTGTCTGCACCAGATTTCTCACTGCCCTTCAAGCTTGAAGTTGATGCAAGTGGAGTCGGCGCTGGCGCTGTTCTTCTGCAAGAGGACCATCAGGGCATCGTTCATCCTGTAAGCTACTTCTCACGAAAGTTCAATAAACACCAACTTAAGTATTCAACCATAGAAAAGGAAACTCTTGCACTGCTATTCGCTTTGCAACATTTTGAGGTTTATCTCGGGTCCAGTGTGAAGCCTATTCAGGTGTTCACAGACTATAATCCTCTTGTATTTCTCTCCAGGATGCAAAATCACAACCAACGTCTCATGCGTTGGTCCCTGATCATTCAGGGCTACAAGCTTGAAATTAGTCATAAAAAGGGGTCTGAGAATGTCCTAGCTGATGCTTTATCACGTGCTTTCTAGTAGCATTGAGTGGTATAGTTCCAAACCTTACATGTTTGGACTTATATGGGTGGGGGTGTTACATGCCAGGCAGATGTGTGTGTGTGTGTGTGTGTGTGTCTCCTCCCCTTTGTGTTTCTTTCAGGTGCTTGAACAGAAACTCTGATCACCTGTGCAGGCAGGCTCGGCTGCTCATTGGCTCTCAACCTTCCCACCTGGCCTATGGTAACAGAGGAGAGGCCTTTAAAAAGGAGGAAATCCCAGACCTTCTTCCTCTCTCTCTTGGCTTTTGTTTGTTGCTACCTTTGTTTGGCATAGTGGTTTTTCAGAGTTGGATTTTGACTGTATGTGGTGGGAGGTTTTGAGGATAGGTAAGTTTGGGGTACCCTTTACATTACACACACGTAGGTGAAAAGTTGTTATCTCACTAGGTTTATTGGTTGTGCCACTCTTGTAATGTTTTGAAGCGATCTTTTGTTAGATAAGCCAGTTAGGCATTTTGTTTGCAATTTATTTTTCTTTAGAGGTAGTTTAGGTAGGCCTCCTTTTGTTATATTTATTTTATTCATTTTGGCACAATCACTGTATCCCATCCTCCCCCACTTTAGTGTGTCTTTTTGTTTCAATAAACCAAATTGTTCACTTCCACAAAGGCTTATTTGATTTTATGGTTGTCGTTATTGTCTGCCGACTGGGTGGACGTAACACCGCCCCTCTGGCCCCTTGTAGCAAGTTTTGGGACAATCCCCCACCCTTCCCATTTTTGACTTTTTCGACACTACCGGCCCTGTCGTTTTTTTCAATTTTTGGCCGCTTTGGAAAATCCTTGACAATTTTCACACAATGCCCTCACGGTGCTTGATTTTACAAATTTTTCATTCAGGCCGCCCCTCTGGCCCCTTGTAGCAAGTTTTGGGACAATCCCCCACCCTTCCCATTTTTGACTTTTTCGACACTACCGGCCCTGTCGTTTTTTTCAATTTTTGGCCGCTTTGGAAAATCCTTCACAATTTTCACACAATGCCCTCACGGTGCTTGATTTTACACATTTTTCATTCAGGCCGCCCCTCTGGCCCCTTGTAGCAAGTTTTGGGACAATCCCCCACCCTTCCCATTTTTGACTTTTTCGACACTACCGGCCCTGTCGTTTTTTTCAATTTTTGGCCGCTTTGGAAAATCCTTCATAATTTTCACACAATGCCCTCACGGTGCTTGATTTTACAAATTTTTCATTCAGGCCGCCCCTCTGGCCCCTTGTAGCAAGTTTTGGGACAATCCCCCACCCTTCCCATTTTTGACTTTTTCGACACTACCGGCCCTGTCGTTTTTTTCAATTTTTGGCTGCTTTGGAAAATCCTTCACAATTTTCACACAATGCCCTCACGGTGCTTGATTTTACAAATTTTTCATTCAGGCCGCCCCTCTGGCCCCTTGTAGCAATTTTTGGGACAATCCCCCACCCTTCCCATTTTTGACTTTTTCGACACTACCGGCCCTGTCGTTTTTTTCAATTTTTGGCCGCTTTGGAAAATCCTTCACAATTTTCACACAATGCCCTCACGGTGCTTGATTTTACAAATTTTTCATTCAGGCCGCCCCTCTGGCCCCTTGTAGCAAGTTTTGGGACAATCCCCCACCCTTCCCATTTTTGACTTTTTCGACACTACCGGCCCTGTCGTTTTTTTCAATTTTTGGCCGCTTTGGAAAATCCTTCACAATTTTCACACAATGCCCTCACGGTGCTTGATTTTACACATTTTTCATTCAGGCCGCCCCTCTGGCCCCTTGTAGCAAGTTTTGGGACAATCCCCCACCCTTCCCATTTTTGACTTTTTCGACACTACCGGCACATTCGTTTTTTTTCAATTTTTGGCCGCTTTGGAAAATCCTTCATAATTTTCACACAATGCCCTCACGGTGCTTGATTTTACAAATTTTTCATTCAGGCCGCCCCTCTGGCCCCTTGTAGCAAGTTTTGGGACAATCCCCCACCCTTCCCATTTTTGACTTTTTCGACACTACCGGCCCTGTCGTTTTTTTCAATTTTTGGCCGCTTTGGAAAATCCTTCATAATTTTCACACAATGCCCTCACGGTGCTTGATTTTACAAATTTTTCATTCAGGCCGCCCCTCTGGCCCCTTGTAGCAAGTTTTGGGACAATCCCCCACCCTTCCCATTTTTGACTTTTTCGACACTACCGGCCCTGTCGTTTTTTTCAATTTTTGGCCGCTTTGGAAAATCCTTCACAATTTTCACACAATGCCCTCACGGTGCTTGATTTTACACATTTTTCATTCAGGCCGCCCCTCTGGCCCCTTGTAGCAAGTTTTGGGACAATCCCCCACCCTTCCCATTTTTGACTTTTTCGACACTACCGGCACATTCGTTTTTTTTCAATTTTTGGCCGCTTTGGAAAATCCTTCATAATTTTCACACAATGCCCTCACGGTGCTTGATTTTACAAATTTTTCATTCAGGCCGCCCCTCTGGCCCCTTGTAGCAAGTTTTGGGACAATCCCCCACCCTTCCCATTTTTGACTTTTTCGACACTACCGGCCCTGTCGTTTTTTTCAATTTTTGGCCGCTTTGGAAAATCCTTCACAATTTTCACACAATGCCCTCACGGTGCTTGATTTTACAAATTTTTCATTCAGGCCGCCCCTCTGGCCCCTTGTAGCAATTTTTGGGACAATCCCCCACCCTTCCCATTTTTTACTTTTTCGACACTACCGGCCCTGTCGTTTTTTTCAATTTTTGGCCGCTTTGGAAAATCCTTCACAATTTTCACACAATGCCCTCACGGTGCTTGATTTTACAAATTTTTCATTCAGGCCGCCCCTCTGGCCCCTTGTAGCAAGTTTTGGGACAATCCCCCACCCTTCCCATTTTTGACTTTTTCGACACTACCGGCCCTGTCGTTTTTTTCAATTTTTGGCCGCTTTGGAAAATCCTTCACAATTTTCACACAATGCCCTCACGGTGCTTGATTTTACACATTTTTCATTCAGGCCGCCCCTCTGGCCCCTTGTAGCAAGTTTTGGGACAATCCCCCACCCTTCCCATTTTTGACTTTTTCGACACTACCGGCACATTCGTTTTTTTTCAATTTTTGGCCGCTTTGGAAAATCCTTCATAATTTTCACACAATGCCCTCACGGTGCTTGATTTTACAAATTTTTCATTCAGGCCGCCCCTCTGGCCCCTTGTAGCAAGTTTTGGGACAATCCCCCACCCTTCCCATTTTTGACTTTTTCGACACTACCGGCCCTGTCGTTTTTTTCAATTTTTGGCCGCTTTGGAAAATCCTTGACAATTTTCACACAATGCCCTCACGGTGCTTGATTTTACAAATTTTTCATTCAGGCCGCCCCTCTGGCCCCTTGTAGCAAGTTTTGGGACAATCCCCCACCCTTCCCATTTTTGACTTTTTCGACACTACCGGCCCTGTCGTTTTTTTCAATTTTTGGCCGCTTTGGAAAATCCTTCACAATTTTCACACAATGCCCTCACGGTGCTTGATTTTACACATTTTTCATTCAGGCCGCCCCTCTGGCCCCTTGTAGCAAGTTTTGGGACAATCCCCCACCCTTCCCATTTTTGACTTTTTCGACACTACCGGCCCTGTCGTTTTTTTCAATTTTTGGCCGCTTTGGAAAATCCTTCATAATTTTCACACAATGCCCTCACGGTGCTTGATTTTACACATTTTTCATTCAGGCCGCCCCTCTGGCCCCTTGTAGCAAGTTTTGGGACAATCCCCCACCCTTCCCATTTTTGACTTTTTCGACACTACCGGCCCTGTCGTTTTTTTCAATTTTTGGCCGCTTTGGAAAATCCTTCACAATTTTCACACAATGCCCTCACGGTGCTTGATTTTACAAATTTTTCATTCAGGCCGCCCCTCTGGCCCCTTGTAGCAATTTTTGGGACAATCCCCCACCCTTCCCATTTTTGACTTTTTCGACACTACCGGCCCTGTCGTTTTTTTCAATTTTTGGCCGCTTTGGAAAATCCTTGACAATTTTCACACAATGCCCTCACGGTGCTTGATTTTACAAATTTTTCATTCAGGCCGCCCCTCTGGCCCCTTGTAGCAAGTTTTGGGACAATCCCCCACCCTTCCCATTTTTGACTTTTTCGACACTACCGGCCCTGTCGTTTTTTTCAATTTTTGGCCGCTTTGGAAAATCCTTCATAATTTTCACACAATGCCCTCACGGTGCTTGATTTTACAAATTTTTCATTCAGGCCGCCCCTCTGGCCCCTTGTAGCAAGTTTTGGGACAATCCCCCACCCTTCCCATTTTTGACTTTTTCGACACTACCGGCCCTGTCGTTTTTTTCAATTTTTGGCCGCTTTGGAAAATCCTTCACAATTTTCACACAATGCCCTCACGGTGCTTGATTTTACAAATTTTTCATTCAGGCCGCCCCTCTGGCCCCTTGTAGCAAGTTTTGGGACAATCCCCCACCCTTCCCATTTTTGACTTTTTCGACACTACCGGCCCTGTCGTTTTTTTCAATTTTTGGCCGCTTTGGAAAATCCTTCATAATTTTCACACAATGCCCTCACGGTGCTTGATTTTACAAATTTTTCATTCAGGCCGCCCCTCTGGCCCCTTGTAGCAAGTTTTGGGACAATCCCCCACCCTTCCCATTTTTGACTTTTTCGACACTACCGGCCCTGTCGTTTTTTTCAATTTTTGGCCGCTTTGGAAAATCCTTCACAATTTTCACACAATGCCCTCACGGTGCTTGATTTTACAAATTTTTCATTCAGGCCGCCCCTCTGGCCCCTTGTAGCAATTTTTGGGACAATCCCCCACCCTTCCCATTTTTTACTTTTTCGACACTACCGGCCCTGTCGTTTTTTTCAATTTTTGGCCGCTTTGGAAAATCCTTCACAATTTTCACACAATGCCCTCACGGTGCTTGATTTTACAAATTTTTCATTCAGGCCGCCCCTCTGGCCCCTTGTAGCAAGTTTTGGGACAATCCCCCACCCTTCCCATTTTTGACTTTTTCGACACTACCGGCCCTGTCGTTTTTTTCAATTTTTGGCCGCTTTGGAAAATCCTTCACAATTTTCACACAATGCCCTCACGGTGCTTGATTTTACACATTTTTCATTCAGGCCGCCCCTCTGGCCCCTTGTAGCAAGTTTTGGGACAATCCCCCACCCTTCCCATTTTTGACTTTTTCGACACTACCGGCACATTCGTTTTTTTTCAATTTTTGGCCGCTTTGGAAAATCCTTCATAATTTTCACACAATGCCCTCACGGTGCTTGATTTTACAAATTTTTCATTCAGGCCGCCCCTCTGGCCCCTTGTAGCAAGTTTTGGGACAATCCCCCACCCTTCCCATTTTTGACTTTTTCGACACTACCGGCCCTGTCGTTTTTTTCAATTTTTGGCCGCTTTGGAAAATCCTTCACAATTTTCACACAATGCCCTCACGGTGCTTGATTTTACACATTTTTCATTCAGGCCGCCCCTCTGGCCCCTTGTAGCAAGTTTTGGGACAATCCCCCACCCTTCCCATTTTTGACTTTTTCGACACTACCGGCACATTCGTTTTTTTTCAATTTTTGGCCGCTTTGGAAAATCCTTCATAATTTTCACACAATGCCCTCACGGTGCTTGATTTTACAAATTTTTCATTCAGGCCGCCCCTCTGGCCCCTTGTAGCAAGTTTTGGGACAATCCCCCACCCTTCCCATTTTTGACTTTTTCGACACTACCGGCCCTGTCATTTTTTTCCATTTTTGGCCGCTTTGGAAAATCCTTCACAATTTTCACACAATGCCCTCACGGTGCTTGATTTTACACATTTTTCATTCAGGCCGCCCCTCTGGCCCCTTGTAGCAAGTTTTGGGACAATCCCCCACCCTTCCCATTTTTGACTTTTTCGACACTACCGGCCCTGTCGTTTTTTTCAATTTTTGGCCGCTTTGGAAAATCCTTCATAATTTTCACACAATGCCTTCACGGTGCTTGATTTTACAAATTTTTCATTCAGGCCGCCCCTCTGGCCCCTTGTAGCAAGTTTTGGGACAATCCCCCACCCTTCCCATTTTTGACTTTTTCGACACTACCGGCCCTGTCGTTTTTTTCAATTTTTGCCAGCTTTGGAAAATCCTTCACAATTTTCACACAATGCCCTCACGGTGCTTGATTTTACACATTTTTCATTCAGGCCGCCCCTCTGGCCCCTTGTAGCAAGTTTTGGGACAATCCCCCACCCTTCCCATTTTTGACTTTTTCGACACTACCGGCCCTGTCATTTTTTTCAATTTTTGGCCGCTTTGGAAAATCCTTCACAATTTTCACACAATGCCCTCACGGTGCTTGATTTTACACATTTTTCATTCAGGCCGCCCCTCTGGCCCCTTGTAGCAAGTTTTGGGACAATCCCCCACCCTTCCCATTTTTGACTTTTTCGACACTACCGGCCCTGTCATTTTTTTCAATTTTTGCCCGCTTTGGAAAATCCTTCACAATTTTCACACAATGCCTTCACGGTGCTTGATTTTACACATTTTTCATTCAGGCCGCCCCTCTGGCTCCTTGTAGCAAGTTTTGGGACAATTCCCCACCCTTCCCATTTTTGACTTTTTCGACACTACCGGTCCTGTCATTTTTTTCAATTTTTGCCCGCTTTGGAAAATCCTTCACAATTTTCACACAATGCCTTCACGGTGCTTGACTTTACACATTTTTCATTCAGGCCGCCCCCTCTGGCTCCTTGTAGCAAGTTTTGGGACAATTCCCCACCCTTCCCATTTTTGACTTTTTCGACACTACCGGCCCTGTCATTTTTTTCAATTTTTGCCCGCTTTGGAAAATCCTTCACAATTTTCACACAATGCCTTCCCGGTGCTTGATTTTACACATTTTTCATTCAGCCCGCCCCTCTGGCTCCTTGTAGCAAGTTTTGGGACAATTCCCCACCCTTCCCATTTTTGACTTTTTCGACACTACCGGTCCTGTCATTTTTTTCAATTTTTGCCCGCTTTGGAAAATCCTTCACAATTTTCACACAATGCCTTCACGGTGCTTGACTTTACACATTTTTCATTCAGGCCGCCCCCTCTGGCTCCTTGTAGCAAGTTTTGGGACAATTCCCCACCCTTCCCATTTTTGACTTTTTCGACACTACCGGCCCTGTCATTTTTTTCAATTTTTGCCCGCTTTGGAAAATCCTTCACAATTTTCACACAATGCCTTCCCGGTGCTTGATTTTACACATTTTTCATTCAGCCCGCCCCTCTGGCTCCTTGTAGCAAGTTTTGGGACAATTCCCCACCCTTCCCATTTTTGACTTTTTCGACACTACCGGACCTGTCATTTTTTTCAATTTTTGCCCGCTTTGGAAAATCCTTCACAATTTTCACACAATGCCTTCACGGTGCTTGATTTTACACATTTTTTATTCAGGCCGCCCCTCTGGCTCCTTGTAGCAAGTTTTGGGACAATCCCCCACCCTTCCCATTTTTGACTTTTTCGACACTACCGGTCCTGTCATTTTTTTCAATTTTTGCCCGCTTTGGAAAATCCTTCACAATTTTCACACAATGCCTTCACGGTGCTTGACTTTACACATTTTTCATTCAGGCCGCCCCCTCTGGCTCCTTGTAGCAAGTTTTGGGACAATTCCCCACCCTTCCCATTTTTGACTTTTTCGACACTACCGGCCCTGTCATTTTTTTCAATTTTTGCCCGCTTTGGAAAATCCTTCACAATTTTCACACAATGCCTTCACGGTGCTTGATTTTACACATTTTTCATTCAGCCCGCCCCTCTGGCTCCTTGTAGCAAGTTTTGGGACAATTCCCCACCCTTCCCATTTTTGACTTTTTCGACACTACCGGCCCTGTCATTTTTGATCATTTTTGCCCGCTTTGGAAAATCCTTCACAATTTTCACACAATGCCTTCCCGGTGCTTGATTTTACACATTTTTCATTCAGCCTGCCCCTCTTGGCCCTTGTAGCAAGTTTAGGGACAATCCCCCACCCTTCTCTATTTTTGACTTTTTCGACACTACCGGCCCTGTCATTTTTTTCAATTTTTGCCCAGTTTGGAAAATCCTTCACAATTTTCACACAATGCCTTCACGGTGCTTGATTTTACACATTTTTCATTCAGCCCGCCCCTCTGGCCCCTTGTAGCAAGTTTGGGGACAATCCCCCACCCTTCCCATTTTTTACTTTTTCGACACTACCGGCCCTGTCGTTTTTTTCAATTTTTGGCCGCTTTGGAAAATCCTTCACAATTTTCACACAATGCCCTCACGGTGCTTGATTTTACAAATTTTTCATTCAGGCCGCCCCTCTGGCCCCTTGTAGCAAGTTTTGGGACAATCCCCCACCCTTCCCATTTTTGACTTTTTCGACACTACCGGCCCTGTCATTTTTTTCAATTTTTGCCCGCTTTGGAAAATCCTTCACAATTTTCACACAATGCCTTCACGGTGCTTGATTTTACACATTTTTCATTCAGGCCGCCCCTCTGGCTCCTTGTAGCAAGTTTTGGGACAATTCCCCACCCTTCCCATTTTTGACTTTTTCGACACTACCGGTCCTGTCATTTTTTTCAATTTTTGCCCGCTTTGGAAAATCCTTCACAATTTTCACACAATGCCTTCACGGTGCTTGACTTTACACATTTTTCATTCAGGCCGCCCCCTCTGGCTCCTTGTAGCAAGTTTTGGGACAATTCCCCACCCTTCCCATTTTTGACTTTTTCGACACTACCGGCCCTGTCATTTTTTTCAATTTTTGCCCGCTTTGGAAAATCCTTCACAATTTTCACACAATGCCTTCCCGGTGCTTGATTTTACACATTTTTCATTCAGCCCGCCCCTCTGGCTCCTTGTAGCAAGTTTTGGGACAATTCCCCACCCTTCCCATTTTTGACTTTTTCGACACTACCGGACCTGTCATTTTTTTCAATTTTTGCCCGCTTTGGAAAATCCTTCACAATTTTCACACAATGCCTTCACGGTGCTTGATTTTACACATTTTTTATTCAGGCCGCCCCTCTGGCTCCTTGTAGCAAGTTTTGGGACAATCCCCCACCCTTCCCATTTTTGACTTTTTCGACACTACCGGTCCTGTCATTTTTTTCAATTTTTGCCCGCTTTGGAAAATCCTTCACAATTTTCACACAATGCCTTCACGGTGCTTGACTTTACACATTTTTCATTCAGGCCGCCCCCTCTGGCTCCTTGTAGCAAGTTTTGGGACAATTCCCCACCCTTCCCATTTTTGACTTTTTCGACACTACCGGCCCTGTCATTTTTTTCAATTTTTGCCCGCTTTGGAAAATCCTTCACAATTTTCACACAATGCCTTCACGGTGCTTGATTTTACACATTTTTCATTCAGCCCGCCCCTCTGGCTCCTTGTAGCAAGTTTTGGGACAATTCCCCACCCTTCCCATTTTTGACTTTTTCGACACTACCGGCCCTGTCATTTTTGATCATTTTTGCCCGCTTTGGAAAATCCTTCACAATTTTCACACAATGCCTTCCCGGTGCGTGATTTTACACATTTTTCATTCAGCCTGCCCCTCTTGGCCCTTGTAGCAAGTTTAGGGACAATCCCCCACCCTTCTCTATTTTTGACTTTTTCGACACTACCGGCCCTGTCATTTTTTTCAATTTTTGCCCAGTTTGGAAAATCCTTCACAATTTTCACACAATGCCTTCACGGTGCTTGATTTTACACATTTTTCATTCAGCCCGCCCCTCTGGCCCCTTGTAGCAAGTTTGGGGACAATCCCCCACCCTTCCCATTTTTTACTTTTTCGACACTACCGGCCCTGTCGTTTTTTTCAATTTTTGGCCGCTTTGGAAAATCCTTCACAATTTTCACACAATGCCCTCACGGTGCTTGATTTTACACATTTTTCATTCAGGCCGCCCCTCTGGCCCCTTGTAGCAAGTTTTGGGACAATCCCCCACCCTTCCCATTTTTGACTTTTTCGACACTACCGGCCCTGTCGTTTTTTTCAATTTTTGGCCGCTTTGGAAAATCCTTCATAATTTTCACACAATGCCCTCACGGTGCTTGATTTTACACATTTTTCATTCAGGCCGCCCCTCTGGCCCCTTGTAGCAAGTTTTGGGACAATCCCCCACCCTTCCCATTTTTGACTTTTTCGACACTACCGGCCCTGTCATTTTTTTCCATTTTTGGCCGCTTTGGAAAATCCTTCATAATTTTCACACAATGCCCTCACGGTGCTTGATTTTACAAATTTTTCATTCAGGCCGCCCCTCTGGCCCCTTGTAGCAAGTTTTGGGACAATCCCCCACCCTTCCCATTTTTGACTTTTTCGACACTACCGGCCCTGTCGTTTTTTTCAATTTTTGGCCGCTTTGGAAAATCCTTGACAATTTTCACACAATGCCCTCACGGTGCTTGATTTTACAAATTTTTCATTCAGGCCGCCCCTCTGGCCCCTTGTAGCAAGTTTTGGGACAATCCCCCACCCTTCCCATTTTTGACTTTTTCGACACTACCGGCCCTGTCGTTTTTTTCAATTTTTGGCCGCTTTGGAAAATCCTTCATAATTTTCACACAATGCCCTCACGGTGCTTGATTTTACAAATTTTTCATTCAGGCCGCCCCTCTGGCCCCTTGTAGCAAGTTTTGGGACAATCCCCCACCCTTCCCATTTTTGACTTTTTCGACACTACCGGCCCTGTCGTTTTTTTCAATTTTTGGCCGCTTTGGAAAATCCTTCACAATTTTCACACAATGCCCTCACGGTGCTTGATTTTACAAATTTTTCATTCAGGCCGCCCCTCTGGCCCCTTGTAGCAAGTTTTGGGACAATCCCCCACCCTTCCCATTTTTGACTTTTTCGACACTACCGGCCCTGTCGTTTTTTTCAATTTTTGGCCGCTTTGGAAAATCCTTCATAATTTTCACACAATGCCCTCACGGTGCTTGATTTTACAAATTTTTCATTCAGGCCGCCCCTCTGGCCCCTTGTAGCAAGTTTTGGGACAATCCCCCACCCTTCCCATTTTTGACTTTTTCGACACTACCGGCCCTGTCGTTTTTTTCAATTTTTGGCCGCTTTGGAAAATCCTTCACAATTTTCACACAATGCCCTCACGGTGCTTGATTTTACAAATTTTTCATTCAGGCCGCCCCTCTGGCCCCTTGTAGCAATTTTTGGGACAATCCCCCACCCTTCCCATTTTTTACTTTTTCGACACTACCGGCCCTGTCGTTTTTTTCAATTTTTGGCCGCTTTGGAAAATCCTTCACAATTTTCACACAATGCCCTCACGGTGCTTGATTTTACAAATTTTTCATTCAGGCCGCCCCTCTGGCCCCTTGTAGCAAGTTTTGGGACAATCCCCCACCCTTCCCATTTTTGACTTTTTCGACACTACCGGCCCTGTCGTTTTTTTCAATTTTTGGCCGCTTTGGAAAATCCTTCACAATTTTCACACAATGCCCTCACGGTGCTTGATTTTACACATTTTTCATTCAGGCCGCCCCTCTGGCCCCTTGTAGCAAGTTTTGGGACAATCCCCCACCCTTCCCATTTTTGACTTTTTCGACACTACCGGCACATTCGTTTTTTTTCAATTTTTGGCCGCTTTGGAAAATCCTTCATAATTTTCACACAATGCCCTCACGGTGCTTGATTTTACAAATTTTTCATTCAGGCCGCCCCTCTGGCCCCTTGTAGCAAGTTTTGGGACAATCCCCCACCCTTCCCATTTTTGACTTTTTCGACACTACCGGCCCTGTCGTTTTTTTCAATTTTTGGCCGCTTTGGAAAATCCTTCACAATTTTCACACAATGCCCTCACGGTGCTTGATTTTACACATTTTTCATTCAGGCCGCCCCTCTGGCCCCTTGTAGCAAGTTTTGGGACAATCCCCCACCCTTCCCATTTTTGACTTTTTCGACACTACCGGCACATTCGTTTTTTTTCAATTTTTGGCCGCTTTGGAAAATCCTTCATAATTTTCACACAATGCCCTCACGGTGCTTGATTTTACAAATTTTTCATTCAGGCCGCCCCTCTGGCCCCTTGTAGCAAGTTTTGGGACAATCCCCCACCCTTCCCATTTTTGACTTTTTCGACACTACCGGCCCTGTCATTTTTTTCCATTTTTGGCCGCTTTGGAAAATCCTTCACAATTTTCACACAATGCCCTCACGGTGCTTGATTTTACACATTTTTCATTCAGGCCGCCCCTCTGGCCCCTTGTAGCAAGTTTTGGGACAATCCCCCACCCTTCCCATTTTTGACTTTTTCGACACTACCGGCCCTGTCGTTTTTTTCAATTTTTGGCCGCTTTGGAAAATCCTTCATAATTTTCACACAATGCCTTCACGGTGCTTGATTTTACAAATTTTTCATTCAGGCCGCCCCTCTGGCCCCTTGTAGCAAGTTTTGGGACAATCCCCCACCCTTCCCATTTTTGACTTTTTCGACACTACCGGCCCTGTCGTTTTTTTCAATTTTTGCCAGCTTTGGAAAATCCTTCACAATTTTCACACAATGCCCTCACGGTGCTTGATTTTACACATTTTTCATTCAGGCCGCCCCTCTGGCCCCTTGTAGCAAGTTTTGGGACAATCCCCCACCCTTCCCATTTTTGACTTTTTCGACACTACCGGCCCTGTCATTTTTTTCAATTTTTGGCCGCTTTGGAAAATCCTTCACAATTTTCACACAATGCCCTCACGGTGCTTGATTTTACACATTTTTCATTCAGGCCGCCCCTCTGGCCCCTTGTAGCAAGTTTTGGGACAATCCCCCACCCTTCCCATTTTTGACTTTTTCGACACTACCGGCCCTGTCATTTTTTTCAATTTTTGCCCGCTTTGGAAAATCCTTCACAATTTTCACACAATGCCTTCACGGTGCTTGATTTTACACATTTTTCATTCAGGCCGCCCCTCTGGCTCCTTGTAGCAAGTTTTGGGACAATTCCCCACCCTTCCCATTTTTGACTTTTTCGACACTACCGGTCCTGTCATTTTTTTCAATTTTTGCCCGCTTTGGAAAATCCTTCACAATTTTCACACAATGCCTTCACGGTGCTTGACTTTACACATTTTTCATTCAGGCCGCCCCCTCTGGCTCCTTGTAGCAAGTTTTGGGACAATTCCCCACCCTTCCCATTTTTGACTTTTTCGACACTACCGGCCCTGTCATTTTTTTCAATTTTTGCCCGCTTTGGAAAATCCTTCACAATTTTCACACAATGCCTTCCCGGTGCTTGATTTTACACATTTTTCATTCAGCCCGCCCCTCTGGCTCCTTGTAGCAAGTTTTGGGACAATTCCCCACCCTTCCCATTTTTGACTTTTTCGACACTACCGGACCTGTCATTTTTTTCAATTTTTGCCCGCTTTGGAAAATCCTTCACAATTTTCACACAATGCCTTCACGGTGCTTGATTTTACACATTTTTTATTCAGGCCGCCCCTCTGGCTCCTTGTAGCAAGTTTTGGGACAATCCCCCACCCTTCCCATTTTTGACTTTTTCGACACTACCGGTCCTGTCATTTTTTTCAATTTTTGCCCGCTTTGGAAAATCCTTCACAATTTTCACACAATGCCTTCACGGTGCTTGACTTTACACATTTTTCATTCAGGCCGCCCCCTCTGGCTCCTTGTAGCAAGTTTTGGGACAATTCCCCACCCTTCCCATTTTTGACTTTTTCGACACTACCGGCCCTGTCATTTTTTTCAATTTTTGCCCGCTTTGGAAAATCCTTCACAATTTTCACACAATGCCTTCACGGTGCTTGATTTTACACATTTTTCATTCAGCCCGCCCCTCTGGCTCCTTGTAGCAAGTTTTGGGACAATTCCCCACCCTTCCCATTTTTGACTTTTTCGACACTACCGGCCCTGTCATTTTTGATCATTTTTGCCCGCTTTGGAAAATCCTTCACAATTTTCACACAATGCCTTCCCGGTGCTTGATTTTACACATTTTTCATTCAGCCTGCCCCTCTTGGCCCTTGTAGCAAGTTTAGGGACAATCCCCCACCCTTCTCTATTTTTGACTTTTTCGACACTACCGGCCCTGTCATTTTTTTCAATTTTTGCCCAGTTTGGAAAATCCTTCACAATTTTCACACAATGCCTTCACGGTGCTTGATTTTACACATTTTTCATTCAGCCCGCCCCTCTGGCCCCTTGTAGCAAGTTTGGGGACAATCCCCCACCCTTCCCATTTTTTACTTTTTCGACACTACCGGCCCTGTCGTTTTTTTCAATTTTTGGCCGCTTTGGAAAATCCTTCACAATTTTCACACAATGCCCTCACGGTGCTTGATTTTACAAATTTTTCATTCAGGCCGCCCCTCTGGCCCCTTGTAGCAAGTTTTGGGACAATCCCCCACCCTTCCCATTTTTGACTTTTTCGACACTACCGGCCCTGTCGTTTTTTTCAATTTTTGGCCGCTTTGGAAAATCCTTCACAATTTTCACACAATGCCCTCACGGTGCTTGATTTTACACATTTTTCATTCAGGCCGCCCCTCTGGCCCCTTGTAGCAAGTTTTGGGACAATCCCCCACCCTTCCCATTTTTGACTTTTTCGACACTACCGGCCCTGTCGTTTTTTTCAATTTTTGGCCGCTTTGGAAAATCCTTGACAATTTTCACACAATGCCCTCACGGTGCTTGATTTTACAAATTTTTCATTCAGGCCGCCCCTCTGGCCCCTTGTAGCAAGTTTTGGGACAATCCCCCACCCTTCCCATTTTTGACTTTTTCGACACTACCGGCCCTGTCGTTTTTTTCAATTTTTGGCCGCTTTGGAAAATCCTTCACAATTTTCACACAATGCCCTCACGGTGCTTGATTTTACACATTTTTCATTCAGGCCGCCCCTCTGGCCCCTTGTAGCAAGTTTTGGGACAATCCCCCACCCTTCCCATTTTTGACTTTTTCGACACTACCGGCCCTGTCGTTTTTTTCAATTTTTGGCCGCTTTGGAAAATCCTTCACAATTTTCACACAATGCCCTCACGGTGCTTGATTTTACAAATTTTTCATTCAGGCCGCCCCTCTGGCCCCTTGTAGCAAGTTTTGGGACAATCCCCCACCCTTCCCATTTTTGACTTTTTCGACACTACCGGCCCTGTCGTTTTTTTCAATTTTTGGCCGCTTTGGAAAATCCTTCACAATTTTCACACAATGCCCTCACGGTGCTTGATTTTACACATTTTTCATTCAGGCCGCCCCTCTGGCCCCTTGTAGCAAGTTTTGGGACAATCCCCCACCCTTCCCATTTTTTACTTTTTCGACACTACCGGCACATTCGTTTTTTTTCAATTTTTGGCCGCTTTGGAAAATCCTTCATAATTTTCACACAATGCCCTCACGGTGCTTGATTTTACAAATTTTTCATTCAGGCCGCCCCTCTGGCCCCTTGTAGCAAGTTTTGGGACAATCCCCCACCCTTCCCATTTTTGACTTTTTCGACACTACCGGCCCTGTCGTTTTTTTCAATTTTTGGCCGCTTTGGAAAATCCTTGACAATTTTCACACAATGCCCTCACGGTGCTTGATTTTACACATTTTTCATTCAGGCCGCCCCTCTGGCCCCTTGTAGCAAGTTTTGGGACAATCCCCCACCCTTCCCATTTTTGACTTTTTCGACACTACCGGCCCTGTCGTTTTTTTCAATTTTTGGCCGCTTTGGAAAATCCTTCATAATTTTCACACAATGCCCTCACGGTGCTTGATTTTACAAATTTTTCATTCAGGCCGCCCCTCTGGCCCCTTGTAGCAAGTTTTGGGACAATCCCCCACCCTTCCCATTTTTGACTTTTTCGACACTACCGGCACATTCGTTTTTTTTCAATTTTTGGCCGCTTTGGAAAATCCTTCATAATTTTCACACAATGCCCTCACGGTGCTTGATTTTACAAATTTTTCATTCAGGCCGCCCCTCTGGCCCCTTGTAGCAAGTTTTGGGACAATCCCCCACCCTTCCCATTTTTGACTTTTTCGACACTACCGGCCCTGTCGTTTTTTTCAATTTTTGGCCGCTTTGGAAAATCCTTCACAATTTTCACACAATGCCCTCACGGTGCTTGATTTTACAAATTTTTCATTCAGGCCGCCCCTCTGGCCCCTTGTAGCAAGTTTTGGGACAATCCCCCACCCTTCCCATTTTTGACTTTTTCGACACTACCGGCCCTGTCGTTTTTTTCAATTTTTGGCCGCTTTGGAAAATCCTTCACAATTTTCACACAATGCCCTCACGGTGCTTGATTTTACACATTTTTCATTCAGGCCGCCCCTCTGGCCCCTTGTAGCAAGTTTTGGGACAATCCCCCACCCTTCCCATTTTTTACTTTTTCGACACTACCGGCACATTCGTTTTTTTTCAATTTTTGGTCGCTTTGGAAAATCCTTCATAATTTTCACACAATGCCCTCACGGTGCTTGATTTTACAAATTTTTCATTCAGGCCGCCCCTCTGGCCCCTTGTAGCAAGTTTTGGGACAATCCCCCACCCTTCCCATTTTTGACTTTTTCGACACTACCGGCCCTGTCGTTTTTTTCAATTTTTGGCCGCTTTGGAAAATCCTTGACAATTTTCACACAATGCCCTCACGGTGCTTGATTTTACACATTTTTCATTCAGGCCGCCCCTCTGGCCCCTTGTAGCAAGTTTTGGGACAATCCCCCACCCTTCCCATTTTTGACTTTTTCGACACTACCGGCCCTGTCGTTTTTTTCAATTTTTGGCCGCTTTGGAAAATCCTTCATAATTTTCACACAATGCCCTCACGGTGCTTGATTTTACAAATTTTTCATTCAGGCCGCCCCTCTGGCCCCTTGTAGCAAGTTTTGGGACAATCCCCCACCCTTCCCATTTTTGACTTTTTCGACACTACCGGCCCTGTCGTTTTTTTCAATTTTTGGCCGCTTTGGAAAATCCTTCATAATTTTCACACAATGCCCTCACGGTGCTTGATTTTACAAATTTTTCATTCAGGCCGCCCCTCTGGCCCCTTGTAGCAAGTTTTGGGACAATCCCCCACCCTTCCCATTTTTTACTTTTTCGACACTACCGGCCCTGTCGTTTTTTTCAATTTTTGGCCGCTTTGGAAAATCCTTCTCAATTTTCACACAATGCCCTCACGGTGCTTGATTTTACAAATTTTTCATTCAGGCCGCCCCTCTGGCCCCTTGTAGCAAGTTTTGGGACAATCCCCCACCCTTCCCATTTTTGACTTTTTCGACACTACCGGCCCTGTCGTTTTTTTCAATTTTTGGCCGCTTTGGAAAATCCTTGACAATTTTCACACAATGCCCTCACGGTGCTTGATTTTACACATTTTTCATTCAGGCCGCCCCTCTGGCCCCTTGTAGCAAGTTTTGGGACAATCCCCCACCCTTCCCATTTTTTACTTTTTCGACACTACCGGCACATTCGTTTTTTTTCAATTTTTGGCCGCTTTGGAAAATCCTTCATAATTTTCACACAATGCCCTCACGGTGCTTGATTTTACAAATTTTTCATTCAGGCCGCCCCTCTGGCCCCTTGTAGCAAGTTTTGGGACAATCCCCCACCCTTCCCATTTTTGACTTTTTCGACACTACCGGCCCTGTCGTGTTTTTCAATTTTTGGCCGCTTTGGAAAATCCTTGACAATTTTCACACAATGCCCTCACGGTGCTTGATTTTACACATTTTTCATTCAGGCCGCCCCTCTGGCCCCTTGTAGCAAGTTTTGGGACAATCCCCCACCCTTCCCATTTTTGACTTTTTCGACACTACCGGCCCTGTCGTTTTTTTCAATTTTTGGCCGCTTTGGAAAATCCTTCATAATTTTCACACAATGCCCTCACGGTGCTTGATTTTACACATTTTTCATTCAGGCCGCCCCTCTGGCCCCTTGTAGCAAGTTTTGGGACAATCCCCCACCCTTCCCATTTTTTACTTTTTCGACACTACCGGCCCTGTCGTTTTTTTCAATTTTTGGCCGCTTTGGAAAATCCTTCATAATTTTCACACAATGCCCTCACGGTGCTTGATTTTACAAATTTTTCATTCAGGCCGCCCCTCTGGCCCCTTGTAGCAAGTTTTGGGACAATCCCCCACCCTTCCCATTTTTTACTTTTTCGACACTACCGGCCCTGTCGTTTTTTTCAATTTTTGGCCGCTTTGGAAAATCCTTCACAATTTTCACACAATGCCCTCACGGTGCTTGATTTTACAAATTTTTCATTCAGGCCGCCCCTCTGGCCCCTTGTAGCAAGTTTTGGGACAATCCCCCACCCTTCCCATTTTTGACTTTTTTGACACTACCGGCCCTGTCGTTTTTTTCAATTTTTGGCCGCTTTGGAAAATCCTTCACAATTTTCACACAATGCCCTCACGGTGCTTGATTTTACACATTTTTCATTCAGGCCGCCCCTCTGGCCCCTTGTAGCAAGTTTTGGGACAATCCCCCACCCTTCCCATTTTTGACTTTTTCGACACTACCGGCCCTGTCGTTTTTTTCAATTTTTGGCCGCTTTGGAAAATCCTTCATAATTTTCACACAATGCCCTCACGGTGCTTGATTTTACAAATTTTTCATTCAGGCCGCCCCTCTGGCCCCTTGTAGCAAGTTTTGGGACAATCCCCCACCCTTCCCATTTTTGACTTTTTCGACACTACCGGCCCTGTCGTTTTTTTCAATTTTTGGCCGCTTTGGAAAATCCTTGACAATTTTCACACAATGCCCTCACGGTGCTTGATTTTACACATTTTTCATTCAGGCCGCCCCTCTGGCCCCTTGTAGCAAGTTTTGGGACAATCCCCCACCCTTCCCATTTTTGACTTTTTCGACACTACCGGCCCTGTCGTTTTTTTCAATTTTTGGCCGCTTTGGAAAATCCTTCATAATTTTCACACAATGCCCTCACGGTGCTTGATTTTACAAATTTTTCATTCAGGCCGCCCCTCTGGCCCCTTGTAGCAAGTTTTGGGACAATCCCCCACCCTTCCCATTTTTGACTTTTTCGACACTACCGGCCCTGTCGTTTTTTTCAATTTTTGGCCGCTTTGGAAAATCCTTCATAATTTTCACACAATGCCCTCACGGTGCTTGATTTTACAAATTTTTCATTCAGGCCGCCCCTCTGGCCCCTTGTAGCAAGTTTTGGGACAATCCCCCACCCTTCCCATTTTTGACTTTTTCGACACTACCGGCCCTGTCGTTTTTTTCAATTTTTGGCCGCTTTGGAAAATCCTTGACAATTTTCACACAATGCCCACACGGTGCTTGATTTTACACATTTTTCATTCAGGCCGCCCCTCTGGCCCCTTGTAGCAAGTTTTGGGACAATCCCCCACCCTTCCCATTTTTGACTTTTTCGACACTACCGGCCCTGTCGTTTTTTTCAATTTTTGGCCGCTTTGGAAAATCCTTCATAATTTTCACACAATGCCCTCACGGTGCTTGATTTTACAAATTTTTCATTCAGGCCGCCCCTCTGGCCCCTTGTAGCAAGTTTTGGGACAATCCCCCACCCTTCCCATTTTTGACTTTTTCGACACTACCGGCCCTGTCGTTTTTTTCAATTTTTGGCCGCTTTGGAAAATCCTTGACAATTTTCACACAATGCCCTCACGGTGCTTGATTTTACACATTTTTCATTCAGGCCGCCCCTCTGGCCCCTTGTAGCAAGTTTTGGGACAATCCCCCACCCTTCCCATTTTTGACTTTTTCGACACTACCGGCCCTGTCGTTTTTTTCAATTTTTGGCCGCTTTGGAAAATCCTTCATAATTTTCACACAATGCCCTCACGGTGCTTGATTTTACAAATTTTTCATTCAGGCCGCCCCTCTGGCCCCTTGTAGCAAGTTTTGGGACAATCCCCCACCCTTCCCATTTTTGACTTTTTCGACACTACCGGCCCTGTCGTTTTTTTCAATTTTTGGCCGCTTTGGAAAATCCTTGACAATTTTCGCACAATGCCCTCACGGTGCTTGATTTTACACATTTTTCATTCAGGCCGCCCCTCTGGCCCCTTGTAGCAAGTTTTGGGACAATCCCCCACCCTTCCCATTTTTGACTTTTTCGACACTACCGGCCCTGTCGTTTTTTTCAATTTTTGGCCGCTTTGGAAAATCCTTCATAATTTTCACACAATGCCCTCACGGTGCTTGATTTTACAAATTTTTCATTCAGGCCGCCCCTCTGGCCCCTTGTAGCAAGTTTTGGGACAATCCCCCACCCTTCCCATTTTTGACTTTTTCGACACTACCGGCCCTGTCGTTTTTTTCAATTTTTGGCCGCTTTGGAAAATCCTTCTCAATTTTCACACAATGCCCTCACGGTGCTTGATTTTACAAATTTTTCATTCAGGCCGCCCCTCTGGCCCCTTGTAGCAAGTTTTGGGACAATCCCCCACCCTTCCCATTTTTGACTTTTTCGACACTACCGGCCCTGTCGTTTTTTTCAATTTTTGGCCGCTTTGGAAAATCCTTGACAATTTTCACACAATGCCCTCACGGTGCTTGATTTTACACATTTTTCATTCAGGCCGCCCCTCTGGCCCCTTGTAGCAAGTTTTGGGACAATCCCCCACCCTTCCCATTTTTGACTTTTTCGACACTACCGGCCCTGTCGTTTTTTTCAATTTTTGGCCGCTTTGGAAAATCCTTGACAATTTTCACACAATGCCCTCACGGTGCTTGATTTTACACATTTTTCATTCAGGCCGCCCCTCTGGCCCCTTGTAGCAAGTTTTGGGACAATCCCCCACCCTTCCCATTTTTGACTTTTTCGACACTACCGGCCCTGTCGTTTTTTTCAATTTTTGGCCGCTTTGGAAAATCCTTCATAATTTTCACACAATGCCCTCACGGTGCTTGATTTTACAAATTTTTCATTCAGGCCGCCCCTCTGGCCCCTTGTAGCAAGTTTTGGGACAATCCCCCACCCTTCCCATTTTTGACTTTTTCGACACTACCGGCCCTGTCGTTTTTTTCAATTTTTGGCCGCTTTGGAAAATCCTTCATAATTTTCACACAATGCCCTCACGGTGCTTGATTTTACAAATTTTTCATTCAGGCCGCCCCTCTGGCCCCTTGTAGCAAGTTTTGGGACAATCCCCCACCCTTCCCATTTTTGACTTTTTCGACACTACCGGCCCTGTCGTTTTTTTCAATTTTTGGCCGCTTTGGAAAATCCTTCACAATTTTCACACAATGCCCTCACGGTGCTTGATTTTACAAATTTTTCATTCAGGCCGCCCCTCTGGCCCCTTGTAGCAAGTTTTGGGACAATCCCCCACCCTTCCCATTTTTGACTTTTTTGACACTACCGGCCCTGTCGTTTTTTTCAATTTTTGGCCGCTTTGGAAAATCCTTCACAATTTTCACACAATGCCCTCACGGTGCTTGATTTTACACATTTTTCATTCAGGCCGCCCCTCTGGCCCCTTGTAGCAAGTTTTGGGACAATCCCCCACCCTTCCCATTTTTGACTTTTTCGACACTACCGGCCCTGTCGTTTTTTTCAATTTTTGGCCGCTTTGGAAAATCCTTCATAATTTTCACACAATGCCCTCACGGTGCTTGATTTTACAAATTTTTCATTCAGGCCGCCCCTCTGGCCCCTTGTAGCAAGTTTTGGGACAATCCCCCACCCTTCCCATTTTTGACTTTTTCGACACTACCGGCCCTGTCGTTTTTTTCAATTTTTGGCCGCTTTGGAAAATCCTTGACAATTTTCACACAATGCCCTCACGGTGCTTGATTTTACACATTTTTCATTCAGGCCGCCCCTCTGGCCCCTTGTAGCAAGTTTTGGGACAATCCCCCACCCTTCCCATTTTTGACTTTTTCGACACTACCGGCCCTGTCGTTTTTTTCAATTTTTGGCCGCTTTGGAAAATCCTTGACAATTTTCACACAATGCCCTCACGGTGCTTGATTTTACAAATTTTTCATTCAGGCCGCCCCTCTGGCCCCTTGTAGCAAGTTTTGGGACAATCCCCCACCCTTCCCATTTTTGACTTTTTCGACACTACCGGCCCTGTCGTTTTTTTCAATTTTTGGCCGCTTTGGAAAATCCTTCACAATTTTCACACAATGCCCTCACGGTGCTTGATTTTACACATTTTTCATTCAGGCCGCCCCTCTGGCCCCTTGTAGCAAGTTTTGGGACAATCCCCCACCCTTCCCATTTTTGACTTTTTCGACACTACCGGCCCTGTCGTTTTTTTCAATTTTTGGCCGCTTTGGAAAATCCTTCACAATTTTCACACAATGCCCTCACGGTGCTTGATTTTACAAATTTTTCATTCAGGCCGCCCCTCTGGCCCCTTGTAGCAATTTTTGGGACAATCCCCCACCCTTCCCATTTTTGACTTTTTCGACACTACCGGCCCTGTCGTTTTTTTCAATTTTTGGCCGCTTTGGAAAATCCTTGACAATTTTCACACAATGCCCTCACGGTGCTTGATTTTACAAATTTTTCATTCAGGCCGCCCCTCTGGCCCCTTGTAGCAAGTTTTGGGACAATCCCCCACCCTTCCCATTTTTGACTTTTTCGACACTACCGGCCCTGTCGTTTTTTTCAATTTTTGGCCGCTTTGGAAAATCCTTCATAATTTTCACACAATGCCCTCACGGTGCTTGATTTTACAAATTTTTCATTCAGGCCGCCCCTCTGGCCCCTTGTAGCAAGTTTTGGGACAATCCCCCACCCTTCCCATTTTTGACTTTTTCGACACTACCGGCCCTGTCGTTTTTTTCAATTTTTGGCCGCTTTGGAAAATCCTTCACAATTTTCACACAATGCCCTCACGGTGCTTGATTTTACAAATTTTTCATTCAGGCCGCCCCTCTGGCCCCTTGTAGCAAGTTTTGGGACAATCCCCCACCCTTCCCATTTTTGACTTTTTCGACACTACCGGCCCTGTCGTTTTTTTCAATTTTTGGCCGCTTTGGAAAATCCTTCATAATTTTCACACAATGCCCTCACGGTGCTTGATTTTACAAATTTTTCATTCAGGCCGCCCCTCTGGCCCCTTGTAGCAAGTTTTGGGACAATCCCCCACCCTTCCCATTTTTGACTTTTTCGACACTACCGGCCCTGTCGTTTTTTTCAATTTTTGGCCGCTTTGGAAAATCCTTCACAATTTTCACACAATGCCCTCACGGTGCTTGATTTTACACATTTTTCATTCAGGCCGCCCCTCTGGCCCCTTGTAGCAAGTTTTGGGACAATCCCCCACCCTTCCCATTTTTGACTTTTTCGACACTACCGGCACATTCGTTTTTTTTCAATTTTTGGCCGCTTTGGAAAATCCTTCATAATTTTCACACAATGCCCTCACGGTGCTTGATTTTACAAATTTTTCATTCAGGCCGCCCCTCTGGCCCCTTGTAGCAAGTTTTGGGACAATCCCCCACCCTTCCCATTTTTGACTTTTTCGACACTACCGGCCCTGTCGTTTTTTTCAATTTTTGGCCGCTTTGGAAAATCCTTCACAATTTTCACACAATGCCCTCACGGTGCTTGATTTTACAAATTTTTCATTCAGGCCGCCCCTCTGGCCCCTTGTAGCAATTTTTGGGACAATCCCCCACCCTTCCCATTTTTTACTTTTTCGACACTACCGGCCCTGTCGTTTTTTTCAATTTTTGGCCGCTTTGGAAAATCCTTCACAATTTTCACACAATGCCCTCACGGTGCTTGATTTTACAAATTTTTCATTCAGGCCGCCCCTCTGGCCCCTTGTAGCAAGTTTTGGGACAATCCCCCACCCTTCCCATTTTTGACTTTTTCGACACTACCGGCCCTGTCGTTTTTTTCAATTTTTGGCCGCTTTGGAAAATCCTTCACAATTTTCACACAATGCCCTCACGGTGCTTGATTTTACACATTTTTCATTCAGGCCGCCCCTCTGGCCCCTTGTAGCAAGTTTTGGGACAATCCCCCACCCTTCCCATTTTTGACTTTTTCGACACTACCGGCACATTCGTTTTTTTTCAATTTTTGGCCGCTTTGGAAAATCCTTCATAATTTTCACACAATGCCCTCACGGTGCTTGATTTTACAAATTTTTCATTCAGGCCGCCCCTCTGGCCCCTTGTAGCAAGTTTTGGGACAATCCCCCACCCTTCCCATTTTTGACTTTTTCGACACTACCGGCCCTGTCATTTTTTTCCATTTTTGGCCGCTTTGGAAAATCCTTCACAATTTTCACACAATGCCCTCACGGTGCTTGATTTTACACATTTTTCATTCAGGCCGCCCCTCTGGCCCCTTGTAGCAAGTTTTGGGACAATCCCCCACCCTTCCCATTTTTGACTTTTTCGACACTACCGGCCCTGTCGTTTTTTTCAATTTTTGGCCGCTTTGGAAAATCCTTCATAATTTTCACACAATGCCCTCACGGTGCTTGATTTTACAAATTTTTCATTCAGGCCGCCCCTCTGGCCCCTTGTAGCAAGTTTTGGGACAATCCCCCACCCTTCCCATTTTTGACTTTTTCGACACTACCGGCCCTGTCGTTTTTTTCAATTTTTGGCCGCTTTGGAAAATCCTTCACAATTTTCACACAATGCCCTCACGGTGCTTGATTTTACAAATTTTTCATTCAGGCCGCCCCTCTGGCCCCTTGTAGCAAGTTTTGGGACAATCCCCCACCCTTCCCATTTTTGACTTTTTCGACACTACCGGCCCTGTCGTTTTTTTCAATTTTTGGCCGCTTTGGAAAATCCTTCATAATTTTCACACAATGCCCTCACGGTGCTTGATTTTACAAATTTTTCATTCAGGCCGCCCCTCTGGCCCCTTGTAGCAATTTTTGGGACAATCCCCCACCCTTCCCATTTTTTACTTTTTCGACACTACCGGCCCTGTCGTTTTTTTCAATTTTTGGCCGCTTTGGAAAATCCTTCACAATTTTCACACAATGCCCTCACGGTGCTTGATTTTACAAATTTTTCATTCAGGCCGCCCCTCTGGCCCCTTGTAGCAAGTTTTGGGACAATCCCCCACCCTTCCCATTTTTGACTTTTTCGACACTACCGGCCCTGTCGTTTTTTTCAATTTTTGGCCGCTTTGGAAAATCCTTCACAATTTTCACACAATGCCCTCACGGTGCTTGATTTTACACATTTTTCATTCAGGCCGCCCCTCTGGCCCCTTGTAGCAAGTTTTGGGACAATCCCCCACCCTTCCCATTTTTGACTTTTTCGACACTACCGGCACATTCGTTTTTTTTCAATTTTTGGCCGCTTTGGAAAATCCTTCATAATTTTCACACAATGCCCTCACGGTGCTTGATTTTACAAATTTTTCATTCAGGCCACCCCTCTGGCCCCTTGTAGCAAGTTTTGGGACAATCCCCCACCCTTCCCATTTTTGACTTTTTCGACACTACCGGCCCTGTCGTTTTTTTCAATTTTTGGCCGCTTTGGAAAATCCTTGACAATTTTCACACAATGCCCTCACGGTGCTTGATTTTACAAATTTTTCATTCAGGCCGCCCCTCTGGCCCCTTGTAGCAAGTTTTGGGACAATCCCCCACCCTTCCCATTTTTGACTTTTTCGACACTACCGGCCCTGTCGTTTTTTTCAATTTTTGGCCGCTTTGGAAAATCCTTCATAATTTTCACACAATGCCCTCACGGTGCTTGATTTTACAAATTTTTCATTCAGGCCGCCCCTCTGGCCCCTTGTAGCAAGTTTTGGGACAATCCCCCACCCTTCCCATTTTTGACTTTTTCGACACTACCGGCCCTGTCGTTTTTTTCAATTTTTGGCCGCTTTGGAAAATCCTTCACAATTTTCACACAATGCCCTCACGGTGCTTGATTTTACAAATTTTTCATTCAGGCCGCCCCTCTGGCCCCTTGTAGCAAGTTTTGGGACAATCCCCCACCCTTCCCATTTTTGACTTTTTCGACACTACCGGCCCTGTCGTTTTTTTCAATTTTTGGCCGCTTTGGAAAATCCTTCACAATTTTCACACAATGCCCTCACGGTGCTTGATTTTACACATTTTTCATTCAGGCCGCCCCTCTGGCCCCTTGTAGCAAGTTTTGGGACAATCCCCCACCCTTCCCATTTTTGACTTTTTCGACACTACCGGCCCTGTCGTTTTTTTCAATTTTTGGCCGCTTTGGAAAATCCTTCACAATTTTCACACAATGCCCTCACGGTGCTTGATTTTACAAATTTTTCATTCAGGCCACCCCTCTGGCCCCTTGTAGCAAGTTTTGGGACAATCCCCCACCCTTCCCATTTTTGACTTTTTCGACACTACCGGCCCTGTCGTTTTTTTCAATTTTTGGCCGCTTTGGAAAATCCTTGACAATTTTCACACAATGCCCTCACGGTGCTTGATTTTACAAATTTTTCATTCAGGCCGCCCCTCTGGCCCCTTGTAGCAAGTTTTGGGACAATCCCCCACCCTTCCCATTTTTGACTTTTTCGACACTACCGGCCCTGTCGTTTTTTTCAATTTTTGGCCGCTTTGGAAAATCCTTCACAATTTTCACACAATGCCCTCACGGTGCTTGATTTTACAAATTTTTCATTCAGGCCGCCCCTCTGGCCCCTTGTAGCAAGTTTTGGGACAATCCCCCACCCTTCCCATTTTTGACTTTTTCGACACTACCGGCCCTGTCGTTTTTTTCAATTTTTGGCCGCTTTGGAAAATCCTTCACAATTTTCACACAATGCCCTCACGGTGCTTGATTTTACACATTTTTCATTCAGGCCGCCCCTCTGGCCCCTTGTAGCAAGTTTTGGGACAATCCCCCACCCTTCCCATTTTTGACTTTTTCGACACTACCGGCCCTGTCGTTTTTTTCAATTTTTGGCCGCTTTGGAAAATCCTTCATAATTTTCACACAATGCCCTCACGGTGCTTGATTTTACAAATTTTTCATTCAGGCCGCCCCTCTGGCCCCTTGTAGCAAGTTTTGGGACAATCCCCCACCCTTCCCATTTTTGACTTTTTCGACACTACCGGCCCTGTCGTTTTTTTCAATTTTTGGCCGCTTTGGAAAATCCTTCACAATTTTCACACAATGCCCTCACGGTGCTTGATTTTACAAATTTTTCATTCAGGCCGCCCCTCTGGCCCCTTGTAGCAAGTTTTGGGACAATCCCCCACCCTTCCCATTTTTGACTTTTTCGACACTACCGGCCCTGTCGTTTTTTTCAATTTTTGGCCGCTTTGGAAAATCCTTCACAATTTTCACACAATGCCCTCACGGTGCTTGATTTTACACATTTTTCATTCAGGCCGCCCCTCTGGCCCCTTGTAGCAAGTTTTGGGACAATCCCCCACCCTTCCCATTTTTGACTTTTTCGACACTACCGGCCCTGTCGTTTTTTTCAATTTTTGGCCGCTTTGGAAAATCCTTCATAATTTTCACACAATGCCCTCACGGTGCTTGATTTTACAAATTTTTCATTCAGGCCGCCCCTCTGGCCCCTTGTAGCAAGTTTTGGGACAATCCCCCACCCTTCCCATTTTTGACTTTTTCGACACTACCGGCCCTGTCGTTTTTTTCAATTTTTGGCCGCTTTGGAAAATCCTTCATAATTTTCACACAATGCCCTCACGGTGCTTGATTTTACAAATTTTTCATTCAGGCCGCCCCTCTGGCCCCTTGTAGCAAGTTTTGGGACAATCCCCCACCCTTCCCATTTTTGACTTTTTCGACACTACCGGCCCTGTCGTTTTTTTCAATTTTTGGCCGCTTTGGAAAATCCTTCACAATTTTCACACAATGCCCTCACGGTGCTTGATTTTACAAATTTTTCATTCAGGCCGCCCCTCTGGCCCCTTGTAGCAAGTTTTGGGACAATCCCCCACCCTTCCCATTTTTGACTTTTTCGACACTACCGGCCCTGTCGTTTTTTTCAATTTTTGGCCGCTTTGGAAAATCCTTCATAATTTTCACACAATGCCCTCACGGTGCTTGATTTTACAAATTTTTCATTCAGGCCGCCCCTCTGGCCCCTTGTAGCAAGTTTTGGGACAATCCCCCACCCTTCCCATTTTTGACTTTTTCGACACTACCGGCCCTGTCGTTTTTTTCAATTTTTGGCCGCTTTGGAAAATCCTTCATAATTTTCACACAATGCCCTCACGGTGCTTGATTTTACAAATTTTTCATTCAGGCCGCCCCTCTGGCCCCTTGTAGCAAGTTTTGGGACAATCCCCCACCCTTCCCATTTTTGACTTTTTCGACACTACCGGCCCTGTCGTTTTTTTCAATTTTTGGACGCTTTGGAAAATCCTTGACAATTTTCACACAATGCCCTCACGGTGCTTGATTTTACACATTTTTCATTCAGGCCGCCCCTCTGGCCCCTTGTAGCAAGTTTTGGGACAATCCCCCACCCTTCCCATTTTTGACTTTTTCGACACTACCGGCCCTGTCGTTTTTTTCAATTTTTGGCCGCTTTGGAAAATCCTTGACAATTTTCACACAATGCCCTCACGGTGCTTTATTTTACACATTTTTCATTCAGGCCGCCCCTCTGGCCCCTTGTAGCAAGTTTTGGGACAATCCCCCACCCTTCCCATTTTTGACTTTTTCGACACTACCGGCCCTGTCGTTTTTTTCAATTTTTGGCCGCTTTGGAAAATCCTTCACAATTTTCACACAATGCCCTCACGGTGCTTGATTTTACAAATTTTTCATTCAGGCCGCCCCTCTGGCCCCTTGTAGCAAGTTTTGGGACAATCCCCCACCCTTCCCATTTTTGACTTTTTCGACACTACCGGCCCTGTCGTTTTTTTCAATTTTTGGCCGCTTTGGAAAATCCTTGACAATTTTCACACAATGCCCTCACGGTGCTTGATTTTACACATTTTTCATTCAGGCCGCCCCTCTGGCCCCTTGTAGCAAGTTTTGGGACAATCCCCCACCCTTCCCATTTTTGACTTTTTCGACACTACCGGCCCTGTCGTTTTTTTCAATTTTTGCCCGCTTTGGAAAATCCTTCATAATTTTCACACAATGCCCTCACGGTGCTTGATTTTACAAATTTTTCATTCAGGCCGCCCCTCTGGCCCCTTGTAGCAAGTTTTGGGACAATCCCCCACCCTTCCCATTTTTGACTTTTTCGACACTACCGGCCCTGTCGTTTTTTTCAATTTTTGGCCGCTTTGGAAAATCCTTGACAATTTTCACACAATGCCCTCACGGTGCTTGATTTTACAAATTTTTCATTCAGGCCGCCCCTCTGGCCCCTTGTAGCAAGTTTTGGGACAATCCCCCACCCTTCCCATTTTTGACTTTTTCGACACTACCGGCCCTGTCGTTTTTTTCAATTTTTGGCCGCTTTGGAAAATCCTTCACAATTTTCACACAATGCCCTCACGGTGCTTGATTTTACAAATTTTTCATTCAGGCCGCCCCTCTGGCCCCTTGTAGCAAGTTTTGGGACAATCCCCCACCCTTCCCATTTTTGACTTTTTCGACACTACCGGCCCTGTCGTTTTTTTCAATTTTTGGCCGCTTTGGAAAATCCTTCACAATTTTCACACAATGCCCTCACGGTGCTTGATTTTACACATTTTTCATTCAGGCCGCCCCTCTGGCCCCTTGTAGCAAGTTTTGGGACAATCCCCCACCCTTCCCATTTTTGACTTTTTCGACACTACCGGCCCTGTCGTTTTTTTCAATTTTTGGCCGCTTTGGAAAATCCTTCACAATTTTCACACAATGCCCTCACGGTGCTTGATTTTACAAATTTTTCATTCAGGCCGCCCCTCTGGCCCCTTGTAGCAAGTTTTGGGACAATCCCCCACCCTTCCCATTTTTGACTTTTTCGACACTACCGGCCCTGTCGTTTTTTTCAATTTTTGGCCGCTTTGGAAAATCCTTCACAATTTTCACACAATGCCCTCACGGTGCTTGATTTTACACATTTTTCATTCAGGCCGCCCCTCTGGCCCCTTGTAGCAAGTTTTGGGACAATCCCCCACCCTTCCCATTTTTGACTTTTTCGACACTACCGGCCCTGTCGTTTTTTTCAATTTTTGGCCGCTTTGGAAAATCCTTCATAATTTTCACACAATGCCCTCACGGTGCTTGATTTTACAAATTTTTCATTCAGGCCGCCCCTCTGGCCCCTTGTAGCAAGTTTTGGGACAATCCCCCACCCTTCCCATTTTTGACTTTTTCGACACTACCGGCCCTGTCGTTTTTTTCAATTTTTGGCCGCTTTGGAAAATCCTTCATAATTTTCACACAATGCCCTCACGGTGCTTGATTTTACAAATTTTTCATTCAGGCCGCCCCTCTGGCCCCTTGTAGCAAGTTTTGGGACAATCCCCCACCCTTCCCATTTTTGACTTTTTCGACACTACCGGCCCTGTCGTTTTTTTCAATTTTTGGCCGCTTTGGAAAATCCTTCACAATTTTCACACAATGCCCTCACGGTGCTTGATTTTACAAATTTTTCATTCAGGCCGCCCCTCTGGCCCCTTGTAGCAAGTTTTGGGACAATCCCCCACCCTTCCCATTTTTGACTTTTTCGACACTACCGGCCCTGTCGTTTTTTTCAATTTTTGGCCGCTTTGGAAAATCCTTCATAATTTTCACACAATGCCCTCACGGTGCTTGATTTTACAAATTTTTCATTCAGGCCGCCCCTCTGGCCCCTTGTAGCAAGTTTTGGGACAATCCCCCACCCTTCCCATTTTTGACTTTTTCGACACTACCGGCCCTGTCGTTTTTTTCAATTTTTGGACGCTTTGGAAAATCCTTGACAATTTTCACACAATGCCCTCACGGTGCTTGATTTTACACATTTTTCATTCAGGCCGCCCCTCTGGCCCCTTGTAGCAAGTTTTGGGACAATCCCCCACCCTTCCCATTTTTGACTTTTTCGACACTACCGGCCCTGTCGTTTTTTTCAATTTTTGGCCGCTTTGGAAAATCCTTGACAATTTTCACACAATGCCCTCACGGTGCTTTATTTTACACATTTTTCATTCAGGCCGCCCCTCTGGCCCCTTGTAGCAAGTTTTGGGACAATCCCCCACCCTTCCCATTTTTGACTTTTTCGACACTACCGGCCCTGTCGTTTTTTTCAATTTTTGGCCGCTTTGGAAAATCCTTCACAATTTTCACACAATGCCCTCACGGTGCTTGATTTTACAAATTTTTCATTCAGGCCGCCCCTCTGGCCCCTTGTAGCAAGTTTTGGGACAATCCCCCACCCTTCCCATTTTTGACTTTTTCGACACTACCGGCCCTGTCGTTTTTTTCAATTTTTGGCCGCTTTGGAAAATCCTTGACAATTTTCACACAATGCCCTCACGGTGCTTGATTTTACACATTTTTCATTCAGGCCGCCCCTCTGGCCCCTTGTAGCAAGTTTTGGGACAATCCCCCACCCTTCCCATTTTTGACTTTTTCGACACTACCGGCCCTGTCGTTTTTTTCAATTTTTGCCCGCTTTGGAAAATCCTTCATAATTTTCACACAATGCCCTCACGGTGCTTGATTTTACAAATTTTTCATTCAGGCCGCCCCTCTGGCCCCTTGTAGCAAGTTTTGGGACAATCCCCCACCCTTCCCATTTTTGACTTTTTCGACACTACCGGCCCTGTCGTTTTTTTCAATTTTTGGCCGCTTTGGAAAATCCTTCATAATTTTCACACAATGCCCTCACGGTGCTTGATTTTACAAATTTTTCATTCAGGCCGCCCCTCTGGCCCCTTGTAGCAAGTTTTGGGACAATCCCCCACCCTTCCCATTTTTGACTTTTTCGACACTACCGGCCCTGTCGTTTTTTTCAATTTTTGGCCGCTTTGGAAAATCCTTCATAATTTTCACACAATGCCCTCACGGTGCTTGATTTTACACATTTTTCATTCAGGCCGCCCCTCTGGCCCCTTGTAGCAAGTTTTGGGACAATCCCCCACCCTTCCCATTTTTGACTTTTTCGACACTACCGGCCCTGTCGTTTTTTTCAATTTTTGGCCGCTTTGGAAAATCCTTCATAATTTTCACACAATGCCCTCACGGTGCTTGATTTTACAAATTTTTCATTCAGGCCGCCCCTCTGGCCCCTTGTAGCAAGTTTTGGGACAATCCCCCACCCTTCCCATTTTTGACTTTTTCGACACTACCGGCCCTGTCGTTTTTTTCAATTTTTGACCGCTTTGGAAAATCCTTGACAATTTTCACACAATGCCCTCACGGTGCTTGATTTTACACATTTTTCATTCAGGCCGCCCCTCTGGCCCCTTGTAGCAAGTTTTGGGACAATCCCCCACCCTTCCCATTTTTGACTTTTTCGACACTACCGGCCCTGTCGTTTTTTTCAATTTTTGGCCGCTTTGGAAAATCCTTCATAAATTTCACACAATGCCCTCACGGTGCTTGATTTTACAAATTTTTCATTCAGGCCGCCCCTCTGGCCCCTTGTAGCAAGTTTTGGGACAATCCCCCACCCTTCCCATTTTTGGCTTTTTCGACACTACCGGCCCTGTCGTTTTTTTCAATTTTTGGCCGCTTTGGAAAATCCTTCACAATTTTCACACAATGCCCTCACGGTGCTTGATTTTACACATTTTTCATTCAGGCCGCCCCTCTGGCCCCTTGTAGCAAGTTTTGGGACAATCCCCCACCCTTCCCATTTTTGACTTTTTCGACAATACCGGCCCTGTCGTTTTTTTCAATTTTTGTCCGCTTTGGAAAATCCTTCACAATTTTCACACAATGCCCTCACGGTGCTTGATTTTACAAATTTTTCATTCAGGCCGCCCCTCTGGCCCCTTGTAGCAAGTTTTGGGACAATCCCCCACCCTTCCCATTTTTGACTTTTTCGACACTACCGGCCCTGTCGTTTTTTTCAATTTTTGGCCGCTTTGGAAAATCCTTCATAATTTTCACACAATGCCCTCACGGTGCTTGATTTTACAAATTTTTCATTCAGGCCGCCCCTCTGGCCCCTTGTAGCAAGTTTTGGGACAATCCCCCACCCTTCCCATTTTTGACTTTTTCGACACTACCGGCCCTGTCGTTTTTTTCAATTTTTGGCCGCTTTGGAAAATCCTTCATAATTTTCACACAATGCCCTCACGGTGCTTGATTTTACAAATTTTTCATTCAGGCCGCCCCTCTGGCCCCTTGTAGCAAGTTTTGGGACAATCCCCCACCCTTCCCATTTTTGACTTTTTCGACACTACCGGCCCTGTCGTTTTTTTCAATTTTTGGCCGCTTTGGAAAATCCTTGACAATTTTCACACAATGCCCTCACGGTGCTTGATTTTACACATTTTTCATTCAGGCCGCCCCTCTGGCCCCTTGTAGCAAGTTTTGGGACAATCCCCCACCCTTCCCATTTTTGACTTTTTCGACACTACCGGCCCTGTCGTTTTTTTCAATTTTTGCCCGCTTTGGAAAATCCTTCATAATTTTCACACAATGCCCTCACGGTGCTTGATTTTACAAATTTTTCATTCAGGCCGCCCCTCTGGCCCCTTGTAGCAAGTTTTGGGACAATCCCCCACCCTTCCCATTTTTGACTTTTTCGACACTACCGGCCCTGTCGTTTTTTTCAATTTTTGGCCGCTTTGGAAAATCCTTCATAATTTTCACACAATGCCCTCACGGTGCTTGATTTTACAAATTTTTCATTCAGGCCGCCCCTCTGGCCCCTTGTAGCAAGTTTTGGGACAATCCCCCACCCTTCCCATTTTTGACTTTTTCGACACTACCGGCCCTGTCGTTTTTTTCAATTTTTGGCCGCTTTGGAAAATCCTTCACAATTTTCACACAATGCCCTCACGGTGCTTGATTTTACAAATTTTTCATTCAGGCCGCCCCTCTGGCCCCTTGTAGCAAGTTTTGGGACAATCCCCCACCCTTCCCATTTTTGACTTTTTCGACACTACCGGCCCTGTCGTTTTTTTTCAATTTTTGGCCGCTTTGGAAAATCCTTCATAATTTTCACACAATGCCCTCACGGTGCTTGATTTTACAAATTTTTCATTCAGGCCGCCCCTCTGGCCCCTTGTAGCAAGTTTTGGGACAATCCCCCACCCTTCCCATTTTTGACTTTTTCGACACTACCGGCCCTGTCGTTTTTTTCAATTTTTGGCCGCTTTGGAAAATCCTTGACAATTTTCACACAATGCCCTCACGGTGCTTGATTTTACAAATTTTTCATTCAGGCCGCCCCTCTGGCCCCTTGTAGCAAGTTTTGGGACAATCCCCCACCCTTCCCATTTTTGACTTTTTCGACACTACCGGCCCTGTCGTTTTTTTCAATTTTTGGCCGCTTTGGAAAATCCTTCATAATTTTCACACAATGCCCTCACGGTGCTTGATTTTACAAATTTTTCATTCAGGCCGCCCCTCTGGCCCCTTGTAGCAAGTTTTGGGACAATCCCCCACCCTTCCCATTTTTGACTTTTTCGACACTACCGGCCCTGTCGTTTTTTTCAATTTTTGGCCGCTTTGGAAAATCCTTCATAATTTTCACACAATGCCCTCACGGTGCTTGATTTTACAAATTTTTCATTCAGGCCGCCCCTCTGGCCCCTTGTAGCAAGTTTTGGGACAATCCCCCACCCTTCCCATTTTTGACTTTTTCGACACTACCGGCCCTGTCGTTTTTTTCAATTTTTGGCCGCTTTGGAAAATCCTTGACAATTTTCACACAATGCCCTCACGGTGCTTGATTTTACACATTTTTCATTCAGGCCGCCCCTCTGGCCCCTTGTAGCAAGTTTTGGGACAATCCCCCACCCTTCCCATTTTTGACTTTTTCGACACTACCGGCCCTGTCGTTTTTTTCAATTTTTGCCCGCTTTGGAAAATCCTTCATAATTTTCACACAATGCCCTCACGGTGCTTGATTTTACAAATTTTTCATTCAGGCCGCCCCTCTGGCCCCTTGTAGCAAGTTTTGGGACAATCCCCCACCCTTCCCATTTTTGACTTTTTCGACACTACCGGCCCTGTCGTTTTTTTCAATTTTTGGCCGCTTTGGAAAATCCTTCATAATTTTCACACAATGCCCTCACGGTGCTTGATTTTACAAATTTTTCATTCAGGCCGCCCCTCTGGCCCCTTGTAGCAAGTTTTGGGACAATCCCCCACCCTTCCCATTTTTGACTTTTTCGACACTACCGGCCCTGTCGTTTTTTTCAATTTTTGGCCGCTTTGGAAAATCCTTCACAATTTTCACACAATGCCCTCACGGTGCTTGATTTTACAAATTTTTCATTCAGGCCGCCCCTCTGGCCCCTTGTAGCAAGTTTTGGGACAATCCCCCACCCTTCCCATTTTTGACTTTTTCGACACTACCGGCCCTGTCGTTTTTTTTCAATTTTTGGCCGCTTTGGAAAATCCTTCATAATTTTCACACAATGCCCTCACGGTGCTTGATTTTACAAATTTTTCATTCAGGCCGCCCCTCTGGCCCCTTGTAGCAAGTTTTGGGACAATCCCCCACCCTTCCCATTTTTGACTTTTTCGACACTACCGGCCCTGTCGTTTTTTTCAATTTTTGGCCGCTTTGGAAAATCCTTGACAATTTTCACACAATGCCCTCACGGTGCTTGATTTTACAAATTTTTCATTCAGGCCGCCCCTCTGGCCCCTTGTAGCAAGTTTTGGGACAATCCCCCACCCTTCCCATTTTTGACTTTTTCGACACTACCGGCCCTGTCGTTTTTTTCAATTTTTGGCCGCTTTGGAAAATCCTTGACAATTTTCACACAATGCCCTCACGGTGCTTGATTTTACACATTTTTCATTCAGGCCGCCCCTCTGGCCCCTTGTAGCAAGTTTTGGGACAATCCCCCACCCTTCCCATTTTTGACTTTTTCGACACTACCGGCCCTGTCGTTTTTTTCAATTTTTGGCCGCTTTGGAAAATCCTTGACAATTTTCACACAATGCCCTCACGGTGCTTTATTTTACACATTTTTCATTCAGGCCGCCCCTCTGGCCCCTTGTAGCAAGTTTTGGGACAATCCCCCACCCTTCCCATTTTTGACTTTTTCGACACTACCGGCCCTGTCGTTTTTTTCAATTTTTGGCCGCTTTGGAAAATCCTTCATAATTTTCACACAATGCCCTCACGGTGCTTGATTTTACAAATTTTTCATTCAGGCCGCCCCTCTGGCCCCTTGTAGCAAGTTTTGGGACAATCCCCCACCCTTCCCATTTTTGACTTTTTCGACACTACCGGCCCTGTCGTTTTTTTCAATTTTTGGCCGCTTTGGAAAATCCTTCACAATTTTCACACAATGCCCTCACGGTGCTTGATTTTACACATTTTTCATTCAGGCCGCCCCTCTGGCCCCTTGTAGCAAGTTTTGGGACAATCCCCCACCCTTCCCATTTTTGACTTTTTCGACACTACCGGCCCTGTCGTTTTTTTCAATTTTTGGCCGCTTTGGAAAATCCTTCATAATTTTCACACAATGCCCTCACGGTGCTTGATTTTACACATTTTTCATTCAGGCCGCCCCTCTGGCCCCTTGTAGCAAGTTTTGGGACAATCCCCCACCCTTCCCATTTTTGACTTTTTCGACACTACCGGCCCTGTCGTTTTTTTCAATTTTTGGCCGCTTTGGAAAATCCTTCATAATTTTCACACAATGCCCTCACGGTGCTTGATTTTACAAATTTTTCATTCAGGCCGCCCCTCTGGCCCCTTGTAGCAAGTTTTGGGACAATCCCCCACCCTTCCCATTTTTGACTTTTTCGACACTACCGGCCCTGTCGTTTTTTTCAATTTTTGACCGCTTTGGAAAATCCTTGACAATTTTCACACAATGCCCTCACGGTGCTTGATTTTACACATTTTTCATTCAGGCCGCCCCTCTGGCCCCTTGTAGCAAGTTTTGGGACAATCCCCCACCCTTCCCATTTTTGACTTTTTCGACACTACCGGCCCTGTCGTTTTTTTCAATTTTTGGCCGCTTTGGAAAATCCTTCATAAATTTCACACAATGCCCTCACGGTGCTTGATTTTACAAATTTTTCATTCAGGCCGCCCCTCTGGCCCCTTGTAGCAAGTTTTGGGACAATCCCCCACCCTTCCCATTTTTGGCTTTTTCGACACTACCGGCCCTGTCGTTTTTTTCAATTTTTGGCCGCTTTGGAAAATCCTTCACAATTTTCACACAATGCCCTCACGGTGCTTGATTTTACACATTTTTCATTCAGGCCGCCCCTCTGGCCCCTTGTAGCAAGTTTTGGGACAATCCCCCACCCTTCCCATTTTTGACTTTTTCGACAATACCGGCCCTGTCGTTTTTTTCAATTTTTGTCCGCTTTGGAAAATCCTTCACAATTTTCACACAATGCCCTCACGGTGCTTGATTTTACAAATTTTTCATTCAGGCCGCCCCTCTGGCCCCTTGTAGCAAGTTTTGGGACAATCCCCCACCCTTCCCATTTTTGACTTTTTCGACACTACCGGCCCTGTCGTTTTTTTCAATTTTTGGCCGCTTTGGAAAATCCTTCATAATTTTCACACAATGCCCTCACGGTGCTTGATTTTACAAATTTTTCATTCAGGCCGCCCCTCTGGCCCCTTGTAGCAAGTTTTGGGACAATCCCCCACCCTTCCCATTTTTGACTTTTTCGACACTACCGGCCCTGTCGTTTTTTTCAATTTTTGGCCGCTTTGGAAAATCCTTCATAATTTTCACACAATGCCCTCACGGTGCTTGATTTTACAAATTTTTCATTCAGGCCGCCCCTCTGGCCCCTTGTAGCAAGTTTTGGGACAATCCCCCACCCTTCCCATTTTTGACTTTTTCGACACTACCGGCCCTGTCGTTTTTTTCAATTTTTGGCCGCTTTGGAAAATCCTTGACAATTTTCACACAATGCCCTCACGGTGCTTGATTTTACAAATTTTTCATTCAGGCCGCCCCTCTGGCCCCTTGTAGCAAGTTTTGGGACAATCCCCCACCCTTCCCATTTTTGACTTTTTCGACACTACCGGCCCTGTCGTTTTTTTCAATTTTTGGCCGCTTTGGAAAATCCTTCACAATTTTCACACAATGCCCTCACGGTGCTTGATTTTACAAATTTTTCATTCAGGCCGCCCCTCTGGCCCCTTGTAGCAAGTTTTGGGACAATCCCCCACCCTTCCCATTTTTGACTTTTTCGACACTACCGGCCCTGTCGTTTTTTTTCAATTTTTGGCCGCTTTGGAAAATCCTTCATAATTTTCACACAATGCCCTCACGGTGCTTGATTTTACAAATTTTTCATTCAGGCCGCCCCTCTGGCCCCTTGTAGCAAGTTTTGGGACAATCCCCCACCCTTCCCATTTTTGACTTTTTCGACACTACCGGCCCTGTCGTTTTTTTCAATTTTTGGCCGCTTTGGAAAATCCTTGACAATTTTCACACAATGCCCTCACGGTGCTTGATTTTACAAATTTTTCATTCAGGCCGCCCCTCTGGCCCCTTGTAGCAAGTTTTGGGACAATCCCCCACCCTTCCCATTTTTGACTTTTTCGACACTACCGGCCCTGTCGTTTTTTTCAATTTTTGGCCGCTTTGGAAAATCCTTGACAATTTTCACACAATGCCCTCACGGTGCTTGATTTTACACATTTTTCATTCAGGCCGCCCCTCTGGCCCCTTGTAGCAAGTTTTGGGACAATCCCCCACCCTTCCCATTTTTGACTTTTTCGACACTACCGGCCCTGTCGTTTTTTTCAATTTTTGGCCGCTTTGGAAAATCCTTGACAATTTTCACACAATGCCCTCACGGTGCTTTATTTTACACATTTTTCATTCAGGCCGCCCCTCTGGCCCCTTGTAGCAAGTTTTGGGACAATCCCCCACCCTTCCCATTTTTGACTTTTTCGACACTACCGGCCCTGTCGTTTTTTTCAATTTTTGGCCGCTTTGGAAAATCCTTCACAATTTTCACACAATGCCCTCACGGTGCTTGATTTTACACATTTTTCATTCAGGCCGCCCCTCTGGCCCCTTGTAGCAAGTTTTGGGACAATCCCCCACCCTTCCCATTTTTGACTTTTTCGACACTACCGGCCCTGTCGTTTTTTTCAATTTTTGCCCGCTTTGGAAAATCCTTCATAATTTTCACACAATGCCCTCACGGTGCTTGATTTTACACATTTTTCATTCAGGCCGCCCCTCTGGCCCCTTGTAGCAAGTTTTGGGACAATCCCCCACCCTTCCCATTTTTGACTTTTTCGACACTACCGGCCCTGTCGTTTTTTTCAATTTTTGCCCGCTTTGGAAAATCCTTCACAATTTTCACACAATGCCCTCACGGTGCTTGATTTTACACATTTTTCATTCAGGCCGCCCCTCTGGCCCCTTGTAGCAAGTTTTGGGACAATCCCCCACCCTTCCCATTTTTGACTTTTTCGACACTACCGGCCCTGTCGTTTTTTTCAATTTTTGCCCGCTTTGGAAAATCCTTCACAATTTTCACACAATGCCCTCACGGTGCTTGATTTTACACATTTTTCATTCAGGCCGCCCCTCTGGCCCCTTGTAGCAAGTTTTGGGACAATCCCCCACCCTTCCCATTTTTGACTTTTTCGACACTACCGGCCCTGTCGTTTTTTTCAATTTTTGGCCGCTTTGGAAAATCCTTGACAATTTTCACACAATGCCCTCACGGTGCTTTATTTTACACATTTTTCATTCAGGCCGCCCCTCTGGCCCCTTGTAGCAAGTTTTGGGACAATCCCCCACCCTTCCCATTTTTGACTTTTTCGACACTACCGGCCCTGTCGTTTTTTTCAATTTTTGGCCGCTTTGGAAAATCCTTCATAATTTTCACACAATGCCCTCACGGTGCTTGATTTTACAAATTTTTCATTCAGGCCGCCCCTCTGGCCCCTTGTAGCAAGTTTTGGGACAATCCCCCACCCTTCCCATTTTTGACTTTTTCGACACTACCGGCCCTGTCGTTTTTTTCAATTTTTGGCCGCTTTGGAAAATCCTTCACAATTTTCACACAATGCCCTCACGGTGCTTGATTTTACACATTTTTCATTCAGGCCGCCCCTCTGGCCCCTTGTAGCAAGTTTTGGGACAATCCCCCACCCTTCCCATTTTTGACTTTTTCGACACTACCGGCCCTGTCGTTTTTTTCAATTTTTGCCCGCTTTGGAAAATCCTTCATAATTTTCACACAATGCCCTCACGGTGCATGATTTTACAAATTTTTCATTCAGGCCGCCCCTCTGGCCCCTTGTAGCAAGTTTTGGGACAATCCCCCACCCTTCCCATTTTTGACTTTTTCGACACTACCGGCCCTGTCGTTTTTTTCAATTTTTGGCCGCTTTGGAAAATCCTTGACAATTTTCACACAATGCCCTCACGGTGCTTGATTTTACACATTTTTCATTCAGGCCGCCCCTCTGGCCCCTTGTAGCAAGTTTTGGGACAATCCCCCACCCTTCCCATTTTTGACTTTTTCGACACTACCGGCCCTGTCGTTTTTTTCAATTTTTGGCCGCTTTGGAAAATCCTTCACAATTTTCACACAATGCCCTCACGGTGCTTGATTTTACAAATTTTTCATTCAGGCCGCCCCTCTGGCCCCTTGTAGCAAGTTTTGGGACAATCCCCCACCCTTCCCATTTTTGACTTTTTCGACACTACCGGCCCTGTCGTTTTTTTCAATTTTTGGCCGCTTTGGAAAATCCTTCACAATTTTCACACAATGCCCTCACGGTGCTTGATTTTACAAATTTTTCATTCAGGCCGCCCCTCTGGCCCCTTGTAGCAAGTTTTGGGACAATCCCCCACCCTTCCCATTTTTGACTTTTTCGACACTACCGGCCCTGTCGTTTTTTTCAATTTTTGGCCGCTTTGGAAAATCCTTCATAATTTTCACACAATGCCCTCACGGTGCTTGATTTTACAAATTTTTCATTCAGGCCGCCCCTCTGGCCCCTTGTAGCAAGTTTTGGGACAATCCCCCACCCTTCCCATTTTTGACTTTTTCGACACTACCGGCCCTGTCGTTTTTTTCAATTTTTGGCCGCTTTGGAAAATCCTTCATAATTTTCACACAATGCCCTCACGGTGCTTGATTTTACAAATTTTTCATTCAGGCCGCCCCTCTGGCCCCTTGTAGCAAGTTTTGGGACAATCCCCCACCCTTCCCATTTTTGACTTTTTCGACACTACCGGCCCTGTCGTTTTTTTCAATTTTTGGCCGCTTTGGAAAATCCTTCACAATTTTCACACAATGCCCTCACGGTGCTTGATTTTACACATTTTTCATTCAGGCCGCCCCTCTGGCCCCTTGTAGCAAGTTTTGGGACAATCCCCCACCCTTCCCATTTTTGACTTTTTCGACACTACCGGCCCTGTCGTTTTTTTCAATTTTTGGCCGCTTTGGAAAATCCTTCACAATTTTCACACAATGCCCTCACGGTGCTTGATTTTACAAATTTTTCATTCAGGCCGCCCCTCTGGCCCCTTGTAGCAAGTTTTGGGACAATCCCCCACCCTTCCCATTTTTGACTTTTTCGACACTACCGGCCCTGTCGTTTTTTTCAATTTTTGGCCGCTTTGGAAAATCCTTCACAATTTTCACACAATGCCCTCACGGTGCTTGATTTTACAAATTTTTCATTCAGGCCGCCCCTCTGGCCCCTTGTAGCAAGTTTTGGGACAATCCCCCACCCTTCCCATTTTTGACTTTTTCGACACTACCGGCCCTGTCGTTTTTTTCAATTTTTGGCCGCTTTGGAAAATCCTTCATAATTTTCACACAATGCCCTCACGGTGCTTGATTTTACAAATTTTTCATTCAGGCCGCCCCTCTGGCCCCTTGTAGCAAGTTTTGGGACAATCCCCCACCCTTCCCATTTTTGACTTTTTCGACACTACCGGCCCTGTCGTTTTTTTCAATTTTTGGCCGCTTTGGAAAATCCTTGACAATTTTCACACAATGCCCTCACGGTGCTTGATTTTACACATTTTTCATTCAGGCCGCCCCTCTGGCCCCTTGTAGCAAGTTTTGGGACAATCCCCCACCCTTCCCATTTTTGACTTTTTCGACACTACCGGCCCTGTCGTTTTTTTCAATTTTTGGCCGCTTTGGAAAATCCTTGACAATTTTCACACAATGCCCTCACGGTGCTTTATTTTACACATTTTTCATTCAGGCCGCCCCTCTGGCCCCTTGTAGCAAGTTTTGGGACAATCCCCCACCCTTCCCATTTTTGACTTTTTCGACACTACCGGCCCTGTCGTTTTTTTCAATTTTTGGCCGCTTTGGAAAATCCTTCATAATTTTCACACAATGCCCTCACGGTGCTTGATTTTACAAATTTTTCATTCAGGCCGCCCCTCTGGCCCCTTGTAGCAAGTTTTGGGACAATCCCCCACCCTTCCCATTTTTGACTTTTTCGACACTACCGGCCCTGTCGTTTTTTTCAATTTTTGGCCGCTTTGGAAAATCCTTCATAATTTTCACACAATGCCCTCACGGTGCTTGATTTTACAAATTTTTCATTCAGGCCGCCCCTCTGGCCCCTTGTAGCAAGTTTTGGGACAATCCCCCACCCTTCCCATTTTTGACTTTTTCGACACTACCGGCCCTGTCGTTTTTTTCAATTTTTGCCCGCTTTGGAAAATCCTTCATAATTTTCACACAATGCCCTCACGGTGCTTGATTTTACAAATTTTTCATTCAGGCCGCCCCTCTGGCCCCTTGTAGCAAGTTTTGGGACAATCCCCCACCCTTCCCATTTTTGACTTTTTCGACACTACCGGCCCTGTCGTTTTTTTCAATTTTTGGCCGCTTTGGAAAATCCTTCACAATTTTCACACAATGCCCTCACGGTGCTTGATTTTACACATTTTTCATTCAGGCCGCCCCTCTGGCCCCTTGTAGCAAGTTTTGGGACAATCCCCCACCCTTCCCATTTTTGACTTTTTCGACACTACCGGCCCTGTCGTTTTTTTCAATTTTTGGCCGCTTTGGAAAATCCTTGACAATTTTCACACAATGCCCTCACGGTGCTTGATTTTACAAATTTTTCATTCAGGCCGCCCCTCTGGCCCCTTGTAGCAAGTTTTGGGACAATCCCCCACCCTTCCCATTTTTGACTTTTTCGACACTACCGGCCCTGTCGTTTTTTTCAATTTTTGGCCGCTTTGGAAAATCCTTCATAATTTTCACACAATGCCCTCACGGTGCTTGATTTTACAAATTTTTCATTCAGGCCGCCCCTCTGGCCCCTTGTAGCAAGTTTTGGGACAATCCCCCACCCTTCCCATTTTTGACTTTTTCGACACTACCGGCCCTGTTGTTTTTTTCAATTTTTGGCCGCTTTGGAAAATCCTTGACAATTTTCACACAATGCCCTCACGGTGCTTGATTTTACACATTTTTCATTCAGGCCGCCCCTCTGGCCCCTTGTAGCAAGTTTTGGGACAATCCCCCACCCTTCCCATTTTTGACTTTTTCGACACTACCGGCCCTGTCGTTTTTTTCAATTTTTGGCCGCTTTGGAAAATCCTTGACAATTTTCACACAATGCCCTCACGGTGCTTTATTTTACACATTTTTCATTCAGGCCGCCCCTCTGGCCCCTTGTAGCAAGTTTTGGGACAATCCCCCACCCTTCCCATTTTTGACTTTTTCGACACTACCGGCCCTGTCGTTTTTTTCAATTTTTGGCCGCTTTGGAAAATCCTTCATAATTTTCACACAATGCCCTCACGGTGCTTGATTTTACAAATTTTTCATTCAGGCCGCCCCTCTGGCCCCTTGTAGCAAGTTTTGGGACAATCCCCCACCCTTCCCATTTTTGACTTTTTCGACACTACCGGCCCTGTCGTTTTTTTCAATTTTTGGCCGCTTTGGAAAATCCTTCACAATTTTCACACAATGCCCTCACGGTGCTTGATTTTACACATTTTTCATTCAGGCCGCCCCTCTGGCCCCTTGTAGCAAGTTTTGGGACAATCCCCCACCCTTCCCATTTTTGACTTTTTCGACACTACCGGCCCTGTCGTTTTTTTCAATTTTTGCCCGCTTTGGAAAATCCTTCATAATTTTCACACAATGCCCTCACGGTGCTTGATTTTACAAATTTTTCATTCAGGCCGCCCCTCTGGCCCCTTGTAGCAAGTTTTGGGACAATCCCCCACCCTTCCCATTTTTGACTTTTTCGACACTACCGGCCCTGTCGTTTTTTTCAATTTTTGGCCGCTTTGGAAAATCCTTCACAATTTTCACACAATGCCCTCACGGTGCTTGATTTTACACATTTTTCATTCAGGCCGCCCCTCTGGCCCCTTGTAGCAAGTTTTGGGACAATCCCCCACCCTTCCCATTTTTGACTTTTTCGACACTACCGGCCCTGTCGTTTTTTTCAATTTTTGGCCGCTTTGGAAAATCCTTCACAATTTTCACACAATGCCCTCACGGTGCTTGATTTTACAAATTTTTCATTCAGGCCGCCCCTCTGGCCCCTTGTAGCAAGTTTTGGGACAATCCCCCACCCTTCCCATTTTTGACTTTTTCGACACTACCGGCCCTGTCGTTTTTTTCAATTTTTGGCCGCTTTGGAAAATCCTTGACAATTTTCACACAATGCCCTCACGGTGCTTGATTTTACAAATTTTTCATTCAGGCCGCCCCTCTGGCCCCTTGTAGCAAGTTTTGGGACAATCCCCCACCCTTCCCATTTTTGACTTTTTCGACACTACCGGCCCTGTCGTTTTTTTCAATTTTTGGCCGCTTTGGAAAATCCTTCATAATTTTCACACAATGCCCTCACGGTGCTTGATTTTACAAATTTTTCATTCAGGCCGCCCCTCTGGCCCCTTGTAGCAAGTTTTGGGACAATCCCCCACCCTTCCCATTTTTGACTTTTTCGACACTACCGGCCCTGTCGTTTTTTTCAATTTTTGGCCGCTTTGGAAAATCCTTCACAATTTTCACACAATGCCCTCACGGTGCTTGATTTTACACATTTTTCATTCAGGCCGCCCCTCTGGCCCCTTGTAGCAAGTTTTGGGACAATCCCCCACCCTTCCCATTTTTGACTTTTTCGACACTACCGGCCCTGTCGTTTTTTTCAATTTTTGGCCGCTTTGGAAAATCCTTCATAATTTTCACACAATGCCCTCACGGTGCTTGATTTTACAAATTTTTCATTCAGGCCGCCCCTCTGGCCCCTTGTAGCAAGTTTTGGGACAATCCCCCACCCTTCCCATTTTTGACTTTTTCGACACTACCGGCCCTGTCGTTTTTTTCAATTTTTGGCCGCTTTGGAAAATCCTTCATAATTTTCACACAATGCCCTCACGGTGCTTGATTTTACAAATTTTTCATTCAGGCCGCCCCTCTGGCCCCTTGTAGCAAGTTTTGGGACAATCCCCCACCCTTCCCATTTTTGACTTTTTCGACACTACCGGCCCTGTCGTTTTTTTCAATTTTTGGCCGCTTTGGAAAATCCTTCACAATTTTCACACAATGCCCTCACGGTGCTTGATTTTACAAATTTTTCATTCAGGCCGCCCCTCTGGCCCCTTGTAGCAAGTTTTGGGACAATCCCCCACCCTTCCCATTTTTGACTTTTTCGACACTACCGGCCCTGTCGTTTTTTTCAATTTTTGGCCGCTTTGGAAAATCCTTCACAATTTTCACACAATGCCCTCACGGTGCTTGATTTTACACATTTTTTCATTCAGGCCGCCCCTCTGGCCTCTTGTAGCAAGTTTTGGGACAATCCCCCACCCTTCCCATTTTTGACTTTTTCGACACTACCGGCCCTGTCGTTTTTTTCAATTTTTGCCCGCTTTGGAAAATCCTTCATAATTTTCACACAATGCCCTCACGGTGCTTGATTTTACAAATTTTTCATTCAGGCCGCCCCTCTGGCCCCTTGTAGCAAGTTTTGGGACAATCCCCCACCCTTCCCATTTTTGACTTTTTCGACACTACCGGCCCTGTCGTTTTTTTCAATTTTTGGCCGCTTTGGAAAATCCTTCACAATTTTCACACAATGCCCTCACGGTGCTTGATTTTACAAATTTTTCATTCAGGCCGCCCCTCTGGCCCCTTGTAGCAAGTTTTGGGACAATCCCCCACCCTTCCCATTTTTGACTTTTTCGACACTACCGGCCCTGTCGTTTTTTTCAATTTTTGGCCGCTTTGGAAAATCCTTCACAATTTTCACACAATGCCCTCACGGTGCTTGATTTTACACATTTTTCATTCAGGCCGCCCCTCTGGCCCCTTGTAGCAAGTTTTGGGACAATCCCCCACCCTTCCCATTTTTGACTTTTTCGACACTACCGGCACATTCGTTTTTTTTCAATTTTTGGCCACTTTGGAAAATCCTTCATAATTTTCACACAATGCCCTCACGGTGCTTGATTTTACAAATTTTTCATTCAGGCCGCCCCTCTGGCCCCTTGTAGCAAGTTTTGGGACAATTCCCCACCCTTCCCATTTTTGACTTTTTCGACACTACCGGCCCTGTCGTTTTTTTCAATTTTTGGCCGCTTTGGAAAATCCTTGACAATTTTCACACAATGCCCTCACGGTGCTTGATTTTACACATTTTTCATTCAGGCCGCCCCTCTGGCCCCTTGTAGCAAGTTTTGGGACAATCCCCCACCCTTCCCATTTTTGACTTTTTCGACACTACCGGCCCTGTCGTTTTTTTCAATTTTTGGCCGCTTTGGAAAATCCTTGACAATTTTCACACAATGCCCTCACGGTGCTTGATTTTACACATTTTTCATTCAGGCCGCCCCTCTGGCCCCTTGTAGCAAGTTTTGGGACAATCCCCCACCCTTCCCATTTTTGACTTTTTCGACACTACCGGCCCTGTCGTTTTTTAAATTTTTGGCCGCTTTGGAAAATCCTTCATAATTTTCACACAATGCCCTCACGGTGCTTGATTTTACAAATTTTTCATTCAGGCCGCCCCTCTGGCCCCTTGTAGCAAGTTTTGGGACAATCCCCCACCCTTCCCATTTTTGACTTTTTCGACACTACCGGCCCTGTCGTTTTTTTCAATTTTTGGCCGCTTTGGAAAATCCTTGACAATTTTCACACAATGCCCTCACGGTGCTTGATTTTACACATTTTTCATTCAGGCCGCCCCTCTGGCCCCTTGTAGCAAGTTTTGGGACAATCCCCCACCCTTCCCATTTTTGACTTTTTCGACACTACCGGCCCTGTCGTTTTTTTCAATTTTTGGCCGCTTTGGAAAATCCTTCACAATTTTCACACAATGCCCTCACGGTGCTTGATTTTACACATTTTTCATTCAGGCCGCCCCTCTGGCCCCTTGTAGCAAGTTTTGGGACAATCCCCCACCCTTCCCATTTTTGACTTTTTCGACACTACCGGCCCTGTCGTTTTTTTCAATTTTTGGCCGCTTTGGAAAATCCTTGACAATTTTCACACAATGCCCTCACGGTGCTTGATTTTACAAATTTTTCATTCAGGCCGCCCCTCTGGCCCCTTGTAGCAAGTTTTGGGACAATCCCCCACCCTTCCCATTTTTGACTTTTTCGACACTACCGGCACATTCGTTTTTTTTCAATTTTTGGCCACTTTGGAAAATCCTTCATAATTTTCACACAATGCCCTCACGGTGCTTGATTTTACAAATTTTTCATTCAGGCCGCCCCTCTGGCCCCTTGTAGCAAGTTTTGGGACAATCCCCCACCCTTCCCATTTTTGACTTTTTCGACACTACCGGCCCTGTCGTTTTTTTCAATTTTTGGCCGCTTTGGAAAATCCTTGACAATTTTCACACAATGCCCTCACGGTGCTTGATTTTACACATTTTTCATTCAGGCCGCCCCTCTGGCCCCTTGTAGCAAGTTTTGGGACAATCCCCCACCCTTCCCATTTTTGACTTTTTCGACACTACCGGCCCTGTCGTTTTTTTCAATTTTTGGCCGCTTTGGAAAATCCTTCATAATTTTCACACAATGCCCTCACGGTGCTTGATTTTACAAATTTTTCATTCAGGCCGCCCCTCTGGCCCCTTGTAGCAAGTTTTGGGACAATCCCCCACCCTTCCCATTTTTGACTTTTTCGACACTACCGGCCCTGTCGTTTTTTTCAATTTTTGGCCGCTTTGGAAAATCCTTCACAATTTTCACACAATGCCCTCACGGTGCTTGATTTTACAAATTTTTCATTCAGGCCGCCCCTCTGGCCCCTTGTAGCAAGTTTTGGGACAATCCCCCACCCTTCCCATTTTTGACTTTTTCGACACTACCGGCCCTGTCGTTTTTTTCAATTTTTGGCCGCTTTGGAAAATCCTTCACAATTTTCACACAATGCCCTCACGGTGCTTGATTTTACACATTTTTCATTCAGGCCGCCCCTCTGGCCCCTTGTAGCAAGTTTTGGGACAATCCCCCACCCTTCCCATTTTTGACTTTTTCGACACTACCGGCCCTGTCGTTTTTTTCAATTTTTGGCCGCTTTGGAAAATCCTTCATAATTTTCACACAATGCCCTCACGGTGCTTGATTTTACAAATTTTTCATTCAGGCCGCCCCTCTGGCCCCTTGTAGCAAGTTTTGGGACAATCCCCCACCCTTCCCATTTTTGACTTTTTCGACACTACCGGCCCTGTCGTTTTTTTCAATTTTTGGCCGCTTTGGAAAATCCTTGACAATTTTCACACAATGCCCTCACGGTGCTTGATTTTACACATTTTTCATTCAGGCCGCCCCTCTGGCCCCTTGTAGCAAGTTTTGGGACAATCCCCCACCCTTCCCATTTTTGACTTTTTCGGCCCTGTTGTTTTTTTCAATTTTTGGCTGCTTTGGAAAATCCTTGACAATTTTCACACAATGCCCTCACAGTGCTTGATTTTACACATTTTTCATTCAGGCCGCCCCTCTGGCCCCTTGTAGCAAGTTTTGGGACAATCCCCCACCCTTCCCATTTTTGACTTTTTCGACACTACCGGCCCTGTCGTTTTTTTCAATTTTTGGCCGCTTTGGAAAATCCTTCATAATTTTCACACAATGCCCTCACGGTGCTTGATTTTACAAATTTTTCATTCAGGCCGCCCCTCTGGCCCCTTGTAGCAAGTTTTGGGACAATCCCCCACCCTTCCCATTTTTGACTTTTTCGACACTACCGGCCCTGTCGTTTTTTTCAATTTTTGGCCGCTTTGGAAAATCCTTGACAATTTTCACACAATGCCCTCACGGTGCTTGATTTTACAAATTTTTCATTCAGGCCGCCCCTCTGGCCCCTTGTAGCAAGTTTTGGGACAATCCCCCACCCTTCCCATTTTTGACTTTTTCGACACTACCGGCCCTGTCGTTTTTTTCAATTTTTGGCCGCTTTGGAAAATCCTTCACAATTTTCACACAATGCCCTCACGGTGCTTGATTTTACACATTTTTCATTCAGGCCGCCCCTCTGGCCCCTTGTAGCAAGTTTTGGGACAATCCCCCACCCTTCCCATTTTTGACTTTTTCGACACTACCGGCCCTGTCGTTTTTTTCAATTTTTGGCCGCTTTGGAAAATCCTTCATAATTTTCACACAATGCCCTCACGGTGCTTGATTTTACAAATTTTTCATTCAGGCCGCCCCTCTGGCCCCTTGTAGCAAGTTTTGGGACAATCCCCCACCCTTCCCATTTTTGACTTTTTCGACACTACCGGCCCTGTCGTTTTTTTCAATTTTTGGCCGCTTTGGAAAATCCTTCATAATTTTCACACAATGCCCTCACGGTGCTTGATTTTACACATTTTTCATTCAGGCCGCCCCTCTGGCCCCTTGTAGCAAGTTTTGGGACAATCCCCCACCCTTCCCATTTTTGACTTTTTCGACACTACCGGCCCTGTCGTTTTTTTCAATTTTTGGCCGCTTTGGAAAATCCTTCATAATTTTCACACAATGCCCTCACGGTGCTTGATTTTACAAATTTTTCATTCAGGCCGCCCCTCTGGCCCCTTGTAGCAAGTTTTGGGACAATCCCCCACCCTTCCCATTTTTGACTTTTTCGACACTACCGGCCCTGTCGTTTTTTTCAATTTTTGGCCGCTTTGGAAAATCCTTGACAATTTTCACACAATGCCCTCACGGTGCTTGATTTTACACATTTTTCATTCAGGCCGCCCCTCTGGCCCCTTGTAGCAAGTTTTGGGACAATCCCCCACCCTTCCCATTTTTGACTTTTTCGACACTACCGGCCCTGTCGTTTTTTTCAATTTTTGGCCGCTTTGGAAAATCCTTCATAATTTTCACACAATGCCCTCACGGTGCTTGATTTTACAAATTTTTCATTCAGGCCGCCCCTCTGGCCCCTTGTAGCAAGTTTTGGGACAATCCCCCACCCTTCCCATTTTTGACTTTTTCAGCCCTGTTGTTTTTTTCAATTTTTGGCTGCTTTGGAAAATCCTTGACAATTTTCACACAATGCCCTCACAGTGCTTGATTTTACACATTTTTCATTCAGGCCGCCCCTCTGGCCCCTTGTAGCAAGTTTTGGGACAATCCCCCACCCTTCCCATTTTTGACTTTTTCGACACTACCGGCCCTGTCGTTTTTTTCAATTTTTGGCCGCTTTGGAAAATCCTTCATAATTTTCACACAATGCCCTCACGGTGCTTGATTTTACAAATTTTTCATTCAGGCCGCCCCTCTGGCCCCTTGTAGCAAGTTTTGGGACAATCCCCCACCCTTCCCATTTTTGACTTTTTCGACACTACCGGCCCTGTCGTTTTTTTCAATTTTTGGCCGCTTTGGAAAATCCTTGACAATTTTCACACAATGCCCTCACGGTGCTTGATTTTACACATTTTTCATTCAGGCCGCCCCTCTGGCCCCTTGTAGCAAGTTTTGGGACAATCCCCCACCCTTCCCATTTTTGACTTTTTCGACACTACCGGCCCTGTCGTTTTTTTCAATTTTTGGCCGCTTTGGAAAATCCTTCATAATTTTCACACAATGCCCTCACGGTGCTTGATTTTACAAATTTTTCATTCAGGCCGCCCCTCTGGCCCCTTGTAGCAAGTTTTGGGACAATCCCCCACCCTTCCCATTTTTGACTTTTTCGACACTACCGGCCCTGTTGTTTTTTTCAATTTTTGGCCGCTTTGGAAAATCCTTGACAATTTTCACACAATGCCCACACGGTGCTTGATTTTACACATTTTTCATTCAGGCCGCCCCTCTGGCCCCTTGTAGCAAGTTTTGGGACAATCCCCCACCCTTCCCATTTTTGACTTTTTCGACACTACCGGCCCTGTCGTTTTTTTCAATTTTTGGCCGCTTTGGAAAATCCTTCATAATTTTCACACAATGCCCTCACGGTGCTTGATTTTACAAATTTTTCATTCAGGCCGCCCCTCTGGCCCCTTGTAGCAAGTTTTGGGACAATCCCCCACCCTTCCCATTTTTGACTTTTTCGACACTACCGGCCCTGTCGTTTTTTTCAATTTTTGGCCGCTTTGGAAAATCCTTCATAATTTTCACACAATGCCCTCACGGTGCTTGATTTTACAAATTTTTCATTCAGGCCGCCCCTCGTAGCAAGTTTTGGGACAATCCCCCACCCTTCCCATTTTTGACTTTTTCGACACTACCGGCCCTGTCGTTTTTTTCAATTTTTGGCCGCTTTGGAAAATCCTTGACAATTTTCACACAATGCCCTCACGGTGCTTGATTTTACACATTTTTCATTCAGGCCGCCCCTCTGGCCCCTTGTAGCAAGTTTTGGGACAATCCCCCACCCTTCCCATTTTTGACTTTTTCGACACTACCGGCCCTGTCGTTTTTTTCAATTTTTGGCCGCTTTGGAAAATCCTTCATAATTTTCACACAATGCCCTCACGGTGCTTGATTTTACAAATTTTTCATTCAGGCCGCCCCTCTGGCCCCTTGTAGCAAGTTTTGGGACAATCCCCCACCCTTCCCATTTTTGACTTTTTCGACACTACCGGCCCTGTCGTTTTTTTCAATTTTTGGCCGCTTTGGAAAATACTTGACAATTTTCACACAATGCCCACACGGTGCTTGATTTTACACATTTTTCATTCAGGCCGCCCCTCTGGCCCCTTGTAGCAAGTTTTGGGACAATCCCCCACCCTTCCCATTTTTGACTTTTTCGACACTACCGGCCCTGTCGTTTTTTTCAATTTTTGGCCGCTTTGGAAAATCCTTCATAATTTTCACACAATGCCCTCACGGTGCTTGATTTTACAAATTTTTCATTCAGGCCGCCCCTCTGGCCCCTTGTAGCAAGTTTTGGGACAATCCCCCACCCTTCCCATTTTTGACTTTTTCGACACTACCGGCCCTGTCGTTTTTTTCAATTTTTGGCCGCTTTGGAAAATCCTTCATAATTTTCACACAATGCCCTCACGGTGCTTGATTTTACAAATTTTTCATTCAGGCCGCCCCTCTGGCCCCTTGTAGCAAGTTTTGGGACAATCCCCCACCCTTCCCATTTTTGACTTTTTCGACACTACCGGCCCTGTCGTTTTTTTCAATTTTTGGCCGCTTTGGAAAATCCTTCATAATTTTCACACAATGCCCTCACGGTGCTTGATTTTACAAATTTTTCATTCAGGCCGCCCCTCGTAGCAAGTTTTGGGACAATCCCCCACCCTTCCCATTTTTGACTTTTTCGACACTACCGGCCCTGTTGTTTTTTTCAATTTTTGCCCGCTTTGGAAAATCCTTCACAATTTTCACACAATGCCCTCACGGTGCTTGATTTTACACATTTTTCATTCAGGCCGCCCCTCTGGCCCCTTGTAGCAAGTTTTGGGACAATCCCCCACCCTTCCCATTTTTGACTTTTTCGACACTACCGGCCCTGTCGTTTTTTTCAATTTTTGGCCGCTTTGGAAAATCCTTCACAATTTTCACACAATGCCCTCACGGTGCTTGATTTTAACATTTTTCATTCAGGCCGCCCCTCTGGCCCCTTGTAGCAAGTTTTGGGACAATCCCCCACCCTTCCCATTTTTGACTTTTTCGACACTACCCGGCCCTGTCGTTTTTTTCAATTTTTGGCCGCTTTGGAAAATCCTTCATAATTTTCACACAATGCCCTCACGGTGCTTGATTTTACAAATTTTTCATTCAGGCCGCCCCTCTGGCCCCTTGTAGCAAGTTTTGGGACAATCCCCCACCCTTCCCATTTTTGACTTTTTCGACACTACCGGCCCTGTTGTTTTTTTCAATTTTTGGCCGCTTTGGAAAATCCTTGACAATTTTCACACAATGCCCACACGGTGCTTGATTTTACACATTTTTCATTCAGGCCGCCCCTCTGGCCCCTTGTAGCAAGTTTTGGGACAATCCCCCACCCTTCCCATTTTTGACTTTTTCGACACTACCGGCCCTGTCGTTTTTTTCAATTTTTGGCCGCTTTGGAAAATCCTTCATAATTTTCACACAATGCCCTCACGGTGCTTGATTTTACAAATTTTTCATTCAGGCCGCCCCTCTGGCCCCTTGTAGCAAGTTTTGGGACAATCCCCCACCCTTCCCATTTTTGACTTTTTCGACACTACCGGCCCTGTCGTTTTTTTCAATTTTTGGCCGCTTTGGAAAATCCTTCATAATTTTCACACAATGCCCTCACGGTGCTTGATTTTACAAATTTTTCATTCAGGCCGCCCCTCGTAGCAAGTTTTGGGACAATCCCCCACCCTTCCCATTTTTGACTTTTTCGACACTACCGGCACATTCGTTTTTTTTCAATTTTTGGCCACTTTGGAAAATCCTTCATAATTTTCACACAATGCCCTCACGGTGCTTGATTTTACAAATTTTTCATTCAGGCCGCCCCTCTGGCCCCTTGTAGCAAGTTTTGGGACAATTCCCCACCCTTCCCATTTTTGACTTTTTCGACACTACCGGCCCTGTCGTTTTTTTCAATTTTTGGCCGCTTTGGAAAATCCTTGACAATTTTCACACAATGCCCTCACGGTGCTTGATTTTACACATTTTTCATTCAGGCCGCCCCTCTGGCCCCTTGTAGCAAGTTTTGGGACAATCCCCCACCCTTCCCATTTTTGACTTTTTCGACACTACCGGCCCTGTCGTTTTTTTCAATTTTTGGCCGCTTTGGAAAATCCTTGACAATTTTCACACAATGCCCTCACGGTGCTTGATTTTACACATTTTTCATTCAGGCCGCCCCTCTGGCCCCTTGTAGCAAGTTTTGGGACAATCCCCCACCCTTCCCATTTTTGACTTTTTCGACACTACCGGCCCTGTCGTTTTTTAAATTTTTGGCCGCTTTGGAAAATCCTTCATAATTTTCACACAATGCCCTCACGGTGCTTGATTTTACAAATTTTTCATTCAGGCCGCCCCTCTGGCCCCTTGTAGCAAGTTTTGGGACAATCCCCCACCCTTCCCATTTTTGACTTTTTCGACACTACCGGCCCTGTCGTTTTTTTCAATTTTTGGCCCGCTTTGGAAAATCCTTGACAATTTTCACACAATGCCCTCACGGTGCTTGATTTTACACATTTTTCATTCAGGCCGCCCCTCTGGCCCCTTGTAGCAAGTTTTGGGGACAATCCCCCACCCTTCCCATTTTTGACTTTTTCGACACTACCGGCCCTGTCGCTTTTTTCAATTTTTGGCCGCTTTGGAAAATCCTTCACAATTTTCACACAATGCCCTCACGGTGCTTGATTTTACACATTTTTCATTCAGGCCGCCCCTCTGGCCCCTTGTAGCAAGTTTTGGGACAATCCCCCACCCTTCCCATTTTTTACTTTTTCGACACTACCGGCCCTGTCGTTTTTTTTCAATTTTTGGCCGCTTTGGAAAATCCTTGACAATTTTCACACAATGCCCTCACGGTGCTTGATTTTACAAATTTTTCATTCAGGCCGCCCCTCTGGCCCCTTGTAGCAAGTTTTGGGACAATCCCCCACCCTTCCCATTTTTGACTTTTTCGACACTACCGGCACATTCGTTTTTTTTCAATTTTTGGCCACTTTGGAAAATCCTTCATAATTTTCACACAATGCCCTCACGGTGCTTGATTTTACAAATTTTTCATTCAGGCCGCCCCTCTGGCCCCTTGTAGCAAGTTTTGGGACAATCCCCCACCCTTCCCATTTTTGACTTTTTCGACACTACCGGCCCTGTCGTTTTTTTCAATTTTTGGCCGCTTTGGAAAATCCTTGACAATTTTCACACAATGCCCTCACGGTGCTTGATTTTACACATTTTTCATTCAGGCCGCCCCTCTGGCCCCTTGTAGCAAGTTTTGGGACAATCCCCCACCCTTCCCATTTTTGACTTTTTCGACACTACCGGCCCTGTCGTTTTTTTCAATTTTTGGGCCGCTTTGGAAAATCCTTCATAATTTTCACACAATGCCCTCACGGTGCTTGATTTTACAAATTTTTCATTCAGGCCGCCCCTCTGGCCCCTTGTAGCAAGTTTTGGGACAATCCCCCACCCTTCCCATTTTTGACTTTTTCGACACTACCGGCCCTGTCGTTTTTTTCAATTTTTGGCCGCTTTGGAAAATCCTTCACAATTTTCACACAATGCCCTCACGGTGCTTGATTTTACAAATTTTTCATTCAGGCCGCCCCTCTGGCCCCTTGTAGCAAGTTTTGGGACAATCCCCCACCCTTCCCATTTTTGACTTTTTCGACACTACCGGCCCTGTCGTTTTTTTTCAATTTTTGGCCGCTTTGGAAAATCCTTCACAATTTTCACACAATGCCCTCACGGTGCTTGATTTTACACATTTTTCATTCAGGCCGCCCCTCTGGCCCCTTGTAGCAAGTTTTGGGACAATCCCCCACCCTTCCCATTTTTGACTTTTTCGACACTACCGGCCCTGTCGTTTTTTTCAATTTTTGGCCGCTTTGGAAAATCCTTCATAATTTTCACACAATGCCCTCACGGTGCTTGATTTTACAAATTTTTCATTCAGGCCGCCCCTCTGGCCCCTTGTAGCAAGTTTTGGGACAATCCCCCACCCTTCCCATTTTTGACTTTTTCGACACTACCGGCCCTGTCGTTTTTTTCAATTTTTGGCCGCTTTGGAAAATCCTTCACAATTTTCACACAATGCCCTCACGGTGCTTGATTTTACAAATTTTTCATTCAGGCCGCCCCTCTGGCCCCTTGTAGCAAGTTTTGGGACAATCCCCCACCCTTCCCATTTTTGACTTTTTCGACACTACCGGCCCTGTCGTTTTTTTCAATTTTTGGCCGCTTTGGAAAATCCTTCATAATTTTCACACAATGCCCTCACGGTGCTTGATTTTACAAATTTTTCATTCAGGCCGCCCCTCTGGCCCCTTGTAGCAAGTTTTGGGACAATCCCCCACCCTTCCCATTTTTGACTTTTTCGACACTACCGGCCCTGTCGTTTTTTCAATTTTTGGCCGCTTTGGAAAATCCTTCATAATTTTCACACAATGCCCTCACGGTGCTTGATTTTACAAATTTTTCATTCAGGCCGCCCCTCTGGCCCCTTGTAGCAAGTTTTGGGACAATCCCCCACCCTTCCCATTTTTGACTTTTTCGACACTACCGGCCCTGTCGTTTTTTTCAATTTTTGGCCGCTTTGGAAAATCCTTGACAATTTTCACACAATGCCCTCACGGTGCTTGATTTTACACATTTTTCATTCAGGCCGCCCCTCTGGCCCCTTGTAGCAAGTTTTGGGACAATCCCCCACCCTTCCCATTTTTGACTTTTTCGGCCCTGTTGTTTTTTTCAATTTTTGGCTGCTTTGGAAAATCCTTGACAATTTTCACACAATGCCCTCACAGTGCTTGATTTTACACATTTTTCATTCAGGCCGCCCCTCTGGCCCCTTGTAGCAAGTTTTGGGACAATCCCCCACCCTTCCCATTTTTGACTTTTTCGACACTACCGGCCCTGTCGTTTTTTTCAATTTTTGGCCGCTTTGGAAAATCCTTCATAATTTTCACACAATGCCCTCACGGTGCTTGATTTTACAAATTTTTCATTCAGGCCGCCCCTCTGGCCCCTTGTAGCAAGTTTTGGGACAATCCCCCACCCTTCCCATTTTTGACTTTTTCGACACTACCGGCCCTGTCGTTTTTTTCAATTTTTGGCCGCTTTGGAAAATCCTTGACAATTTTCACACAATGCCCTCACGGTGCTTGATTTTACAAATTTTTCATTCAGGCCGCCCCTCTGGCCCCTTGTAGCAAGTTTTGGGACAATCCCCCACCCTTCCCATTTTTGACTTTTTCGACACTACCGGCCCTGTCGTTTTTTTCAATTTTTGGGCCGCTTTGGAAAATCCTTCACAATTTTCACACAATGCCCTCACGGTGCTTGATTTTACACATTTTTCATTCAGGCCGCCCCTCTGGCCCCTTGTAGCAAGTTTTTGGGACAATCCCCCACCCTTCCCATTTTTGACTTTTTCGACACTACCGGCCCTGTCGTTTTTTTTCAATTTTTGGCCGCTTTGGAAAATCCTTCATAATTTTCACACAATGCCCTCACGGTGCTTGATTTTACAAATTTTTCATTCAGGCCGCCCCTCTGGCCCCTTGTAGCAAGTTTTGGGACAATCCCCCACCCTTCCCATTTTTGACTTTTTCGACACTACCGGCCCTGTCGTTTTTTTCAATTTTTGGCCGCTTTGGAAAATCCTTCATAATTTTCACACAATGCCCTCACGGTGCTTGATTTTACACATTTTTCATTCAGGCCGCCCCTCTGGCCCCTTGTAGCAAGTTTTGGGGACAATCCCCCACCCTTCCCATTTTTGACTTTTTCGACACTACCGGCCCTGTCGTTTTTTTCAATTTTTGGCCGCTTTGGAAAATCCTTCATAATTTTCACACAATGCCCTCACGGTGCTTGATTTTACAAATTTTTCATTCAGGCCGCCCCTCTGGCCCCTTGTAGCAAGTTTTGGGACAATCCCCCACCCTTCCCATTTTTGACTTTTTCGACACTACCGGCCCTGTCGTTTTTTTCAATTTTTGGCCGCTTTGGAAAATCCTTGACAATTTTCACACAATGCCCTCACGGTGCTTGATTTTACACATTTTTCATTCAGGCCGCCCCTCTGGCCCCTTGTAGCAAGTTTTGGGACAATCCCCCACCCTTCCCATTTTTGACTTTTTCGACACTACCGGCCCTGTCGTTTTTTTCAATTTTTGGGCCGCTTTGGAAAATCCTTCATAATTTTCACACAATGCCCTCACGGTGCTTGATTTTACAAATTTTTCATTCAGGCCGCCCCTCTGGCCCCTTGTAGCAAGTTTTGGGACAATCCCCCACCCTTCCCATTTTTGACTTTTTCAGCCCTGTTGTTTTTTTCAATTTTTGGCTGCTTTGGAAAATCCTTGACAATTTTCACACAATGCCCTCACAGTGCTTGATTTTACACATTTTTCATTCAGGCCGCCCCTCTGGCCCCTTGTAGCAAGTTTTGGGACAATCCCCCACCCTTCCCATTTTTGACTTTTTCGACACTACCGGCCCTGTCGTTTTTTTCAATTTTTGGCCGCTTTGGAAAATCCTTCATAATTTTCACACAATGCCCTCACGGTGCTTGATTTTACAAATTTTTCATTCAGGCCGCCCCTCTGGCCCCTTGTAGCAAGTTTTGGGACAATCCCCGACAATCCCCCACCCTTCCCATTTTTGACTTTTTCGACACTACCGGCCCTGTCGTTTTTTTCAATTTTTGGCCGCTTTGGAAAATCCTTGACAATTTTCACACAATGCCCTCACGGTGCTTGATTTTACACATTTTTCATTCAGGCCGCCCCTCTGGCCCCTTGTAGCAAGTTTTGGGACAATCCCCCACCCTTCCCATTTTTGACTTTTTCGACACTACCGGCCCTGTCGTTTTTTTCAATTTTTGGCCGCTTTGGAAAATCCTTCATAATTTTCACACAATGCCCTCACGGTGCTTGATTTTACAAATTTTTCATTCAGGCCGCCCCTCTGGCCCCTTGTAGCAAGTTTTGGGACAATCCCCCACCCTTCCCATTTTTGACTTTTTCGACACTACCGGCCCTGTTGTTTTTTTCAATTTTTGGCCGCTTTGGAAAATCCTTGACAATTTTCACACAATGCCCACACGGTGCTTGATTTTACACATTTTTCATTCAGGCCGCCCCTCTGGCCCCTTGTAGCAAGTTTTGGGACAATCCCCCACCCTTCCCATTTTTGACTTTTTCGACACTACCGGCCCTGTCGTTTTTTTCAATTTTTGGCCGCTTTGGAAAATCCTTCATAATTTTCACACAATGCCCTCACGGTGCTTGATTTTACAAATTTTTCATTCAGGCCGCCCCTCTGGCCCCTTGTAGCAAGTTTTGGGACAATCCCCCACCCTTCCCATTTTTGACTTTTTCGACACTACCGGCCCTGTCGTTTTTTTCAATTTTTGGCCGCTTTGGAAAATCCTTCATAATTTTCACACAATGCCCTCACGGTGCTTGATTTTACAAATTTTTCATTCAGGCCGCCCCTCGTAGCAAGTTTTGGGACAATCCCCCACCCTTCCCATTTTTGACTTTTTCGACACTACCGGCCCTGTCGTTTTTTTCAATTTTTGGCCGCTTTGGAAAATCCTTGACAATTTTCACACAATGCCCTCACGGTGCTTGATTTTACACATTTTTCATTCAGGCCGCCCCTCTGGCCCCTTGTAGCAAGTTTTGGGACAATCCCCCACCCTTCCCATTTTTGACTTTTTCGACACTACCGGCCCTGTCGTTTTTTTCAATTTTTGGCCGCTTTGGAAAATCCTTCATAATTTTCACACAATGCCCTCACGGTGCTTGATTTTACAAATTTTTCATTCAGGCCGCCCCTCTGGCCCCTTGTAGCAAGTTTTGGGACAATCCCCCACCCTTCCCATTTTTGACTTTTTCGACACTACCGGCCCTGTCGTTTTTTTCAATTTTTGGCCGCTTTGGAAAATACTTGACAATTTTCACACAATGCCCACACGGTGCTTGATTTTACACATTTTTCATTCAGGCCGCCCCTCTGGCCCCTTGTAGCAAGTTTTGGGACAATCCCCCACCCTTCCCATTTTTGACTTTTTCGACACTACCGGCCCTGTCGTTTTTTTCAATTTTTGGCCGCTTTGGAAAATCCTTCATAATTTTCACACAATGCCCTCACGGTGCTTGATTTTACAAATTTTTCATTCAGGCCGCCCCTCTGGCCCCTTGTAGCAAGTTTTGGGACAATCCCCCACCCTTCCCATTTTTGACTTTTTCGACACTACCGGCCCTGTCGTTTTTTTCAATTTTTGGCCGCTTTGGAAAATCCTTCATAATTTTCACACAATGCCCTCACGGTGCTTGATTTTACAAATTTTTCATTCAGGCCGCCCCTCTGGCCCCTTGTAGCAAGTTTTGGGACAATCCCCCACCCTTCCCATTTTTGACTTTTTCGACACTACCGGCCCTGTCGTTTTTTTCAATTTTTGGCCGCTTTGGAAAATCCTTCATAATTTTCACACAATGCCCTCACGGTGCTTGATTTTACAAATTTTTCATTCAGGCCGCCCCTCGTAGCAAGTTTTGGGACAATCCCCCACCCTTCCCATTTTTGACTTTTTCGACACTACCGGCCCTGTTGTTTTTTTCAATTTTTGCCCGCTTTGGAAAATCCTTCACAATTTTCACACAATGCCCTCACGGTGCTTGATTTTACACATTTTTCATTCAGGCCGCCCCTCTGGCCCCTTGTAGCAAGTTTTGGGACAATCCCCCACCCTTCCCATTTTTGACTTTTTCGACACTACCGGCCCTGTCGTTTTTTTCAATTTTTGGCCGCTTTGGAAAATCCTTCACAATTTTCACACAATGCCCTCACGGTGCTTGATTTTACACATTTTTCATTCAGGCCGCCCCTCTGGCCCCTTGTAGCAAGTTTTGGGACAATCCCCCACCCTTCCCATTTTTGACTTTTTCGACACTACCGGCCCTGTCGTTTTTTTCAATTTTTGGCCGCTTTGGAAAATCCTTCATAATTTTCACACAATGCCCTCACGGTGCTTGATTTTACAAATTTTTCATTCAGGCCGCCCCTCTGGCCCCTTGTAGCAAGTTTTGGGACAATCCCCCACCCTTCCCATTTTTGACTTTTTCGACACTACCGGCCCTGTTGTTTTTTTCAATTTTTGGCCGCTTTGGAAAATCCTTGACAATTTTCACACAATGCCCACACGGTGCTTGATTTTACACATTTTTCATTCAGGCCGCCCCTCTGGCCCCTTGTAGCAAGTTTTGGGACAATCCCCCACCCTTCCCATTTTTGACTTTTTCGACACTACCGGCCCTGTCGTTTTTTTCAATTTTTGGCCGCTTTGGAAAATCCTTCATAATTTTCACACAATGCCCTCACGGTGCTTGATTTTACAAATTTTTCATTCAGGCCGCCCCTCTGGCCCCTTGTAGCAAGTTTTGGGACAATCCCCCACCCTTCCCATTTTTGACTTTTTCGACACTACCGGCCCTGTCGTTTTTTTCAATTTTTGGCCGCTTTGGAAAATCCTTCATAATTTTCACACAATGCCCTCACGGTGCTTGATTTTACAAATTTTTCATTCAGGCCGCCCCTCGTAGCAAGTTTTGGGACAATCCCCCACCCTTCCCATTTTTGACTTTTTCGACACTACCGGCCCTGTCGTTTTTTTCAATTTTTGGCCGCTTTGGAAAATCCTTGACAATTTTCACACAATGCCCTCACGGTGCTTGATTTTACACATTTTTCATTCAGGCCGCCCCTCTGGCCCCTTGTAGCAAGTTTTGGGACAATCCCCCACCCTTCCCATTTTTGACTTTTTCGACACTACCGGCCCTGTCGTTTTTTTCAATTTTTGGCCGCTTTGGAAAATCCTTCATAATTTTCACACAATGCCCTCACGGTGCTTGATTTTACAAATTTTTCATTCAGGCCGCCCCTCTGGCCCCTTGTAGCAAGTTTTGGGACAATCCCCCACCCTTCCCATTTTTGACTTTTTCGACACTACCGGCCCTGTCGTTTTTTTCAATTTTTGGCCGCTTTGGAAAATCCTTCATAATTTTCACACAATGCCCTCACGGTGCTTGATTTTACAAATTTTTCATTCAGGCCGCCCCTCTGGCCCCTTGTAGCAAGTTTTGGACAATCCCCCACCCTTCCCATTTTTGACTTTTTCGACACTACCGGCCCTGTCGTTTTTTTCAATTTTTGGCCGCTTTGGAAAATCCTTGACAATTTTCACACAATGCCCTCACGGTGCTTGATTTTACACATTTTTCATTCAGGCCGCCCTCTGGCCCCTTGTAGCAAGTTTTGGGACAATCCCCCACCCTTCCCATTTTTGACTTTTTCGACACTACCGGCCCTGTCGTTTTTTTCAATTTTTTGGCCGCTTTGGAAAATCCTTCATAATTTTCACACAATGCCCTCACGGTGCTTGATTTTACAAATTTTTCATTCAGGCCGCCCCTCTGGCCCCTTGTAGCAAGTTTTGGGACAATCCCCCACCCTTCCCATTTTTGACTTTTTCGACACTACCGGCCCTGTCGTTTTTTTCAATTTTTGGCCGCTTTGGAAAATCCTTCATAATTTTCACACAATGCCCTCACGGTGCTTGATTTTACAAATTTTTCATTCAGGCCGCCCCTCGTAGCAAGTTTTGGGACAATCCCCCACCCTTCCCATTTTTGACTTTTTCGACACTACCGGCCCTGTCGTTTTTTTCAATTTTTGGCCGCTTTGGAAAATCCTTGACAATTTTCACACAATGCCCTCACGGTGCTTGATTTTACACATTTTTCATTCAGGCCGCCCCTCTGGCCCCTTGTAGCAAGTTTTGGGACAATCCCCCACCCTTCCCATTTTTGACTTTTTCGACACTACCGGCCCTGTCGTTTTTTCAATTTTTGGCCGCTTTGGAAAATCCTTCATAATTTTCACACAATGCCCTCACGGTGCTTGATTTTACACATTTTTCATTCAGGCCGCCCCTCTGGCCCCTTGTAGCAAGTTTTGGGACAATCCCCCACCCTTCCCATTTTTGACTTTTTCGACACTACCGGCCCTGTCGTTTTTTTCAATTTTTGGCCGCTTTGGAAAATCCTTCATAATTTTCACACAATGCCCTCACGGTGCTTGATTTTACAAATTTTTCATTCAGGCCGCCCCTCTGGCCCCTTGTAGCAAGTTTTGGGACAATCCCCCACCCTTCCCATTTTTGACTTTTTCGACACTACCGGCCCTGTCGTTTTTTTTCAATTTTTGGCCGCTTTGGAAAATCCTTCATAATTTTCACACAATGCCCTCACGGTGCTTGATTTTACAAATTTTTCATTCAGGCCGCCCCTCTGGCCCCTTGTAGCAAGTTTTGGGACAATCCCCCACCCTTCCCATTTTTGACTTTTTCGACACTACCGGCCCTGTCGTTTTTTTCAATTTTTGGCCGCTTTGGAAAATCCTTGACAATTTTCACACAATGCCCTCACGGTGCTTGATTTTACACATTTTTCATTCAGGCCGCCCCTCTGGCCCCTTGTAGCAAGTTTTGGGACAATCCCCCACCCTTCCCATTTTTGACTTTTTCGACACTACCGGCCCTGTCGTTTTTTTCAATTTTTGGCCGCTTTGGAAAATCCTTCATAATTTTCACACAATGCCCTCACGGTGCTTGATTTTACAAATTTTTCATTCAGGCCGCCCCTCTGGCCCCTTGTAGCAAGTTTTGGGACAATCCCCCACCCTTCCCATTTTTGACTTTTTCGACACTACCGGCCCTGTCGTTTTTTTCAATTTTTGGCCGCTTTGGAAAATCCTTCATAATTTTCACACAATGCCCTCACGGTGCTTGATTTTACAAATTTTTCATTCAGGCCGCCCCTCGTAGCAAGTTTTGGGACAATCCCCCACCCTTCCCATTTTTGACTTTTTCGACACTACCGGCCCTGTCGTTTTTTTCAATTTTTGGCCGCTTTGGAAAATCCTTGACAATTTTCACACAATGCCCTCACGGTGCTTGATTTTACACATTTTTCATTCAGGCCGCCCCTCTGGCCCCTTGTAGCAAGTTTTGGGACAATCCCCCACCCTTCCCATTTTTGACTTTTTCGACACTACCGGCCCTGTCGTTTTTTTCAATTTTTGGCCGCTTTGGAAAATCCTTCATAATTTTCACACAATGCCCTCACGGTGCTTGATTTTACAAATTTTTCATTCAGGCCGCCCCTCTGGCCCCTTGTAGCAAGTTTTGGGACAATCCCCCACCCTTCCCATTTTTGACTTTTTCGACACTACCGGCCCTGTCGTTTTTTTCAATTTTTGGCCGCTTTGGAAAATACTTGACAATTTTCACACAATGCCCACACGGTGCTTGATTTTACACATTTTTCATTCAGGCCGCCCCTCTGGCCCCTTGTAGCAAGTTTTGGGACAATCCCCCACCCTTCCCATTTTTGACTTTTTCGACACTACCGGCCCTGTCGTTTTTTTCAATTTTTGGCCGCTTTGGAAAATCCTTCATAATTTTCACACAATGCCCTCACGGTGCTTGATTTTACAAATTTTTCATTCAGGCCGCCCCTCTGGCCCCTTGTAGCAAGTTTTGGGACAATCCCCCACCCTTCCCATTTTTGACTTTTTCGACACTACCGGCCCTGTCGTTTTTTTCAATTTTTGGCCGCTTTGGAAAATCCTTCATAATTTTCACACAATGCCCTCACGGTGCTTGATTTTACAAATTTTTCATTCAGGCCGCCCCTCTGGCCCCTTGTAGCAAGTTTTGGGACAATCCCCCACCCTTCCCATTTTTGACTTTTTCGACACTACCGGCCCTGTCGTTTTTTTCAATTTTTGGCCGCTTTGGAAAATCCTTCATAATTTTCACACAATGCCCTCACGGTGCTTGATTTTACAAATTTTTCATTCAGGCCGCCCCTCGTAGCAAGTTTTGGGACAATCCCCCACCCTTCCCATTTTTGACTTTTTCGACACTACCGGCCCTGTCGTTTTTTTCAATTTTTGCCCGCTTTGGAAAATCCTTCACAATTTTCACACAATGCCCTCACGGTGCTTGATTTTACACATTTTTCATTCAGGCCGCCCCTCTGGCCCCTTGTAGCAAGTTTTGGGACAATCCCCCACCCTTCCCATTTTTGACTTTTTCGACACTACCGGCCCTGTCGTTTTTTTCAATTTTTGGCCGCTTTGGAAAATCCTTCACAATTTTCACACAATGCCCTCACGGTGCTTGATTTTACACATTTTTCATTCAGGCCGCCCCTCTGGCCCCTTGTAGCAAGTTTTGGGACAATCCCCCACCCTTCCCATTTTTGACTTTTTCGACACTACCGGCCCTGTCGTTTTTTTCAATTTTTGGCCGCTTTGGAAAATCCTTCATAATTTTCACACAATGCCCTCACGGTGCTTGATTTTACAAATTTTTCATTCAGGCCGCCCCTCTGGCCCCTTGTAGCAAGTTTTGGGACAATCCCCCACCCTTCCCATTTTTGACTTTTTCGACACTACCGGCCCTGTCGTTTTTTTCAATTTTTGGCCGCTTTGGAAAATCCTTCACAATTTTCACACAATGCCCTCACGGTGCTTGATTTTACAAATTTTTCATTCAGGCCGCCCCTCTGGCCCCTTGTAGCAAGTTTTGGGACAATCCCCCACCCTTCCCATTTTTGACTTTTTCGACACTACCGGCCCTGTCGTTTTTTTCAATTTTTGGCCGCTTTGGAAAATCCTTCACAATTTTCACACAATGCCCTCACGGTGCTTGATTTTACAAATTTTTCATTCAGGCCGCCCCTCTGGCCCCTTGTAGCAAGTTTTGGGACAATCCCCCACCCTTCCCATTTTTGACTTTTTCGACACTACCGGCCCTGTCGTTTTTTTCAATTTTTGGCCGCTTTGGAAAATCCTTCACAATTTTCACACAATGCCCTCACGGTGCTTGATTTTACACATTTTTCATTCAGGCCGCCCCTCTGGCCCCTTGTAGCAAGTTTTGGGACAATCCCCCACCCTTCCCATTTTTGACTTTTTCGACACTACCGGCCCTGTCGTTTTTTTCAATTTTTGGCCGCTTTGGAAAATCCTTGACAATTTTCACACAATGCCCTCACGGTGCTTGATTTTACACATTTTTCATTCAGGCCGCCCCTCTGGCCCCTTGTAGCAAGTTTTGGGACAATCCCCCACCCTTCCCATTTTTGACTTTTTCGACACTACCGGCCCTGTCGTTTTTTTCAATTTTTGGCCGCTTTGGAAAATCCTTCATAATTTTCACACAATGCCCTCACGGTGCTTGATTTTACAAATTTTTCATTCAGGCCGCCCCTCTGGCCCCTTGTAGCAAGTTTTGGGACAATCCCCCACCCTTCCCATTTTTGACTTTTTCGACACTACCGGCCCTGTCGTTTTTTTCAATTTTTGGCCGCTTTGGAAAATCCATGACAATTTTCACACAATGCCCTCACGGTGCTTGATTTTACAAATTTTTCATTCAGGCCGCCCCTCTGGCCCCTTGTAGCAAGTTTTGGGACAATCCCCCACCCTTCCCATTTTTGACTTTTTCGACACTACCGGCCCTGTCGTTTTTTTCAATTTTTGGCCGCTTTGGAAAATCCTTGACAATTTTCACACAATGCCCTCACGGTGCTTGATTTTACAAATTTTTCATTCAGGCCGCCCCTCTGGCCCCTTGTAGCAAGTTTTGGGACAATCCCCCACCCTTCCCATTTTTGACTTTTTCGACACTACCGGCCCTGTCGTTTTTTTCAATTTTTGGCCGCTTTGGAAAATCCTTCATAATTTTCACACAATGCCCTCACGGTGCTTGATTTTACAAATTTTTCATTCAGGCCGCCCCTCTGGCCCCTTGTAGCAAGTTTTGGGACAATCCCCCACCCTTCCCATTTTTGACTTTTTCGACACTACCGGCCCTGTCGTTTTTTTCAATTTTTGGCCGCTTTGGAAAATCCTTCATAATTTTCACACAATGCCCTCACGGTGCTTGATTTTACAAATTTTTCATTCAGGCCGCCCCTCTGGCCCCTTGTAGCAAGTTTTGGGACAATCCCCCACCCTTCCCATTTTTGACTTTTTCGACACTACCGGCCCTGTCGTTTTTTTCAATTTTTGGCCGCTTTGGAAAATCCTTGACAATTTTCACACAATGCCCTCACGGTGCTTGATTTTACGAATTTTTCATTCAGGCCGCCCCTCTGGCCCCTTGTAGCAAGTTTTGGGACAATCCCCCACCCTTCCCATTTTTGACTTTTTCGACACTACCGGCCCTGTCGTTTTTTTCAATTTTTGCCCGCTTTGGAAAATCCTTCACAATTTTCACACAATGCCCTCACGGTGCTTGATTTTACACATTTTTCATTCAGGCCGCCCCTCTGGCCCCTTGTAGCAAGTTTTGGGACAATCCCCCACCCTTCCCATTTTTGACTTTTTCGACACTATCGGCCCTGTCGTTTTTTTCAATTTTTGGCCGCTTTGGAAAATCCTTCATAATTTTCACACAATGCCCTCACGGTGTCTGATTTTACAAATTTTTCATTCAGGCCGCCCCTCTGGCCCCTTGTAGCAAGTTTTGGGACAATCCCCCACCCTTCCCATTTTTGACTTTTTCGACACTACCGGCCCTGTCGTTTTTTTCAATTTTTGGCCGCTTTGGAAAATCCTTCATAATTTTCACACAATGCCCTCACGGTGCTTGATTTTACAAATTTTTCATTCAGGCCGCCCCTCTGGCCCCTTGTAGCAAGTTTTGGGACAATCCCCCACCCTTCCCATTTTTGACTTTTTCGACACTACCGGCCCTGTCGTTTTTTTCAATTTTTGGCCGCTTTGGAAAATCCTTGACAATTTTCACACAATGCCCTCACGGTGCTTGATTTTACACATTTTTCATTCAGGCCGCCCCTCTGGCCCCTTGTAGCAAGTTTTGGGACAATCCCCCACCCTTCCCATTTTTGACTTTTTCGACACTACCGGCCCTGTCGTTTTTTTCAATTTTTGGCCGCTTTGGAAAATCCTTCATAATTTTCACACAATGCCCTCACGGTGCTTGATTTTACAAATTTTTCATTCAGGCCGCCCCTCTGGCCCCTTGTAGCAAGTTTTGGGACAATCCCCCACCCTTCCCATTTTTGACTTTTTCGACACTACCGGCCCTGTCGTTTTTTTCAATTTTTGGCCGCTTTGGAAAATCCTTGACAATTTTCACACAATGCCCTCACGGTGCTTGATTTTACACATTTTTCATTCAGGCCGCCCCTCTGGCCCCTTGTAGCAAGTTTTGGGACAATCCCCCACCCTTCCCATTTTTGACTTTTTCGACACTACCGGCCCTGTCGTTTTTTTCAATTTTTGGCCGCTTTGGAAAATCCTTCATAATTTTCACACAATGCCCTCACGGTGCTTGATTTTACAAATTTTTCATTCAGGCCGCCCCTCTGGCCCCTTGTAGCAAGTTTTGGGACAATCCCCCACCCTTCCCATTTTTGACTTTTTCGACACTACCGGCCCTGTTGTTTTTTTCAATTTTTGGCCGCTTTGGAAAATCCTTGACAATTTTCACACAATGCCCACACGGTGCTTGATTTTACACATTTTTCATTCAGGCCGCCCCTCTGGCCCCTTGTAGCAAGTTTTGGGACAATCCCCCACCCTTCCCATTTTTGACTTTTTCGACACTACCGGCCCTGTCGTTTTTTTCAATTTTTGGCCGCTTTGGAAAATCCTTCATAATTTTCACACAATGCCCTCACGGTGCTTGATTTTACAAATTTTTCATTCAGGCCGCCCCTCTGGCCCCTTGTAGCAAGTTTTGGGACAATCCCCCACCCTTCCCATTTTTGACTTTTTCGACACTACCGGCCCTGTCGTTTTTTTCAATTTTTGGCCGCTTTGGAAAATCCTTCATAATTTTCACACAATGCCCTCACGGTGCTTGATTTTACAAATTTTTCATTCAGGCCGCCCCTCGTAGCAAGTTTTGGGACAATCCCCCACCCTTCCCATTTTTGACTTTTTCGACACTACCGGCCCTGTCGTTTTTTTCAATTTTTGGCCGCTTTGGAAAATCCTTGACAATTTTCACACAATGCCCTCACGGTGCTTGATTTTACACATTTTTCATTCAGGCCGCCCCTCTGGCCCCTTGTAGCAAGTTTTGGGACAATCCCCCACCCTTCCCATTTTTGACTTTTTCGACACTACCGGCCCTGTCGTTTTTTTCAATTTTTGGCCGCTTTGGAAAATCCTTCATAATTTTCACACAATGCCCTCACGGTGCTTGATTTTACAAATTTTTCATTCAGGCCGCCCCTCTGGCCCCTTGTAGCAAGTTTTGGGACAATCCCCCACCCTTCCCATTTTTGACTTTTTCGACACTACCGGCCCTGTCGTTTTTTTCAATTTTTGGCCGCTTTGGAAAATACTTGACAATTTTCACACAATGCCCACACGGTGCTTGATTTTACACATTTTTCATTCAGGCCGCCCCTCTGGCCCCTTGTAGCAAGTTTTGGGACAATCCCCCACCCTTCCCATTTTTGACTTTTTCGACACTACCGGCCCTGTCGTTTTTTTCAATTTTTGGCCGCTTTGGAAAATCCTTCATAATTTTCACACAATGCCCTCACGGTGCTTGATTTTACAAATTTTTCATTCAGGCCGCCCCTCTGGCCCCTTGTAGCAAGTTTTGGGACAATCCCCCACCCTTCCCATTTTTGACTTTTTCGACACTACCGGCCCTGTCGTTTTTTTCAATTTTTGGCCGCTTTGGAAAATCCTTCATAATTTTCACACAATGCCCTCACGGTGCTTGATTTTACAAATTTTTCATTCAGGCCGCCCCTCTGGCCCCTTGTAGCAAGTTTTGGGACAATCCCCCACCCTTCCCATTTTTGACTTTTTCGACACTACCGGCCCTGTCGTTTTTTTCAATTTTTGGCCGCTTTGGAAAATCCTTCATAATTTTCACACAATGCCCTCACGGTGCTTGATTTTACAAATTTTTCATTCAGGCCGCCCCTCGTAGCAAGTTTTGGGACAATCCCCCACCCTTCCCATTTTTGACTTTTTCGACACTACCGGCCCTGTCGTTTTTTTCAATTTTTGCCCGCTTTGGAAAATCCTTCACAATTTTCACACAATGCCCTCACGGTGCTTGATTTTACACATTTTTCATTCAGGCCGCCCCTCTGGCCCCTTGTAGCAAGTTTTGGGACAATCCCCCACCCTTCCCATTTTTGACTTTTTCGACACTACCGGCCCTGTCGTTTTTTTCAATTTTTGGCCGCTTTGGAAAATCCTTCACAATTTTCACACAATGCCCTCACGGTGCTTGATTTTACACATTTTTCATTCAGGCCGCCCCTCTGGCCCCTTGTAGCAAGTTTTGGGACAATCCCCCACCCTTCCCATTTTTGACTTTTTCGACACTACCGGCCCTGTCGTTTTTTTCAATTTTTGGCCGCTTTGGAAAATCCTTCATAATTTTCACACAATGCCCTCACGGTGCTTGATTTTACAAATTTTTCATTCAGGCCGCCCCTCTGGCCCCTTGTAGCAAGTTTTGGGACAATCCCCCACCCTTCCCATTTTTGACTTTTTCGACACTACCGGCCCTGTCGTTTTTTTCAATTTTTGGCCGCTTTGGAAAATCCTTCACAATTTTCACACAATGCCCTCACGGTGCTTGATTTTACAAATTTTTCATTCAGGCCGCCCCTCTGGCCCCTTGTAGCAAGTTTTGGGACAATCCCCCACCCTTCCCATTTTTGACTTTTTCGACACTACCGGCCCTGTCGTTTTTTTCAATTTTTGGCCGCTTTGGAAAATCCTTCACAATTTTCACACAATGCCCTCACGGTGCTTGATTTTACAAATTTTTCATTCAGGCCGCCCCTCTGGCCCCTTGTAGCAAGTTTTGGGACAATCCCCCACCCTTCCCATTTTTGACTTTTTCGACACTACCGGCCCTGTCGTTTTTTTCAATTTTTGGCCGCTTTGGAAAATCCTTCACAATTTTCACACAATGCCCTCACGGTGCTTGATTTTACACATTTTTCATTCAGGCCGCCCCTCTGGCCCCTTGTAGCAAGTTTTGGGACAATCCCCCACCCTTCCCATTTTTGACTTTTTCGACACTACCGGCCCTGTCGTTTTTTTCAATTTTTGGCCGCTTTGGAAAATCCTTGACAATTTTCACACAATGCCCTCACGGTGCTTGATTTTACACATTTTTCATTCAGGCCGCCCCTCTGGCCCCTTGTAGCAAGTTTTGGGACAATCCCCCACCCTTCCCATTTTTGACTTTTTCGACACTACCGGCCCTGTCGTTTTTTTCAATTTTTGGCCGCTTTGGAAAATCCTTCATAATTTTCACACAATGCCCTCACGGTGCTTGATTTTACAAATTTTTCATTCAGGCCGCCCCTCTGGCCCCTTGTAGCAAGTTTTGGGACAATCCCCCACCCTTCCCATTTTTGACTTTTTCGACACTACCGGCCCTGTCGTTTTTTTCAATTTTTGGCCGCTTTGGAAAATCCTTGACAATTTTCACACAATGCCCTCACGGTGCTTGATTTTACAAATTTTTCATTCAGGCCGCCCCTCTGGCCCCTTGTAGCAAGTTTTGGGACAATCCCCCACCCTTCCCATTTTTGACTTTTTCGACACTACCGGCCCTGTCGTTTTTTTCAATTTTTGGCCGCTTTGGAAAATCCTTGACAATTTTCACACAATGCCCTCACGGTGCTTGATTTTACAAATTTTTCATTCAGGCCGCCCCTCTGGCCCCTTGTAGCAAGTTTTGGGACAATCCCCCACCCTTCCCATTTTTGACTTTTTCGACACTACCGGCCCTGTCGTTTTTTTCAATTTTTGGCCGCTTTGGAAAATCCTTCATAATTTTCACACAATGCCCTCACGGTGCTTGATTTTACAAATTTTTCATTCAGGCCGCCCCTCTGGCCCCTTGTAGCAAGTTTTGGGACAATCCCCCACCCTTCCCATTTTTGACTTTTTCGACACTACCGGCCCTGTCGTTTTTTTCAATTTTTGGCCGCTTTGGAAAATCCTTCATAATTTTCACACAATGCCCTCACGGTGCTTGATTTTACAAATTTTTCATTCAGGCCGCCCCTCTGGCCCCTTGTAGCAAGTTTTGGGACAATCCCCCACCCTTCCCATTTTTGACTTTTTCGACACTACCGGCCCTGTCGTTTTTTTCAATTTTTGGCCGCTTTGGAAAATCCTTGACAATTTTCACACAATGCCCTCACGGTGCTTGATTTTACGAATTTTTCATTCAGGCCGCCCCTCTGGCCCCTTGTAGCAAGTTTTGGGACAATCCCCCACCCTTCCCATTTTTGACTTTTTCGACACTACCGGCCCTGTCGTTTTTTTCAATTTTTGCCCGCTTTGGAAAATCCTTCACAATTTTCACACAATGCCCTCACGGTGCTTGATTTTACACATTTTTCATTCAGGCCGCCCCTCTGGCCCCTTGTAGCAAGTTTTGGGACAATCCCCCACCCTTCCCATTTTTGACTTTTTCGACACTATCGGCCCTGTCGTTTTTTTCAATTTTTGGCCGCTTTGGAAAATCCTTCATAATTTTCACACAATGCCCTCACGGTGTCTGATTTTACAAATTTTTCATTCAGGCCGCCCCTCTGGCCCCTTGTAGCAAGTTTTGGGACAATCCCCCACCCTTCCCATTTTTGACTTTTTCGACACTACCGGCCCTGTCGTTTTTTTCAATTTTTGGCCGCTTTGGAAAATCCTTCATAATTTTCACACAATGCCCTCACGGTGCTTGATTTTACAAATTTTTCATTCAGGCCGCCCCTCTGGCCCCTTGTAGCAAGTTTTGGGACAATCCCCCACCCTTCCCATTTTTGACTTTTTCGACACTACCGGCCATGTCGTTTTTTTCAATTTTTGGCCGCTTTGGAAAATCCTTGACAATTTTCACACAATGCCCACACGGTGCTTGATTTTACACATTTTTCATTCAGGCCGCCCCTCTGGCCCCTTGTAGCAAGTTTTGGGACAATCCCCCACCCTTCCCATTTTTGACTTTTTCGACACTACCGGCCCTGTCGTTTTTTTCAATTTTTGGCCGCTTTGGAAAATCCTTCATAATTTTCACACAATGCCCTCACGGTGCTTGATTTTACAAATTTTTCATTCAGGCCGCCCCTCTGGCCCCTTGTAGCAAGTTTTGGGACAATCCCCCACCCTTCCCATTTTTGACTTTTTCGACACTACCGGCCCTGTCGTTTTTTTCAATTTTTGGCCGCTTTGGAAAATCCTTCATAATTTTCACACAATGCCCTCACGGTGCTTGATTTTACAAATTTTTCATTCAGGCCGCCCCTCTGGCCCCTTGTAGCAAGTTTTGGGACAATCCCCCACCCTTCCCATTTTTGACTTTTTCGACACTACCGGCCCTGTCGTTTTTTTTCAATTTTTGGCCGCTTTGGAAAATCCTTGACAATTTTCACACAATGCCCTCACGGTGCTTGATTTTACACATTTTTCATTCAGGCCGCCCCTCTGGCCCCTTGTAGCAAGTTTTGGGACAATCCCCCACCCTTCCCATTTTTGACTTTTTCGACACTACCGGCCCTGTCGTTTTTTTCAATTTTTGGCCGCTTTGGAAAATCCTTCATAATTTTCACACAATGCCCTCACGGTGCTTGATTTTACAAATTTTTCATTCAGGCCGCCCCTCTGGCCCCTTGTAGCAAGTTTTGGGACAATCCCCCACCCTTCCCATTTTTGACTTTTTCGACACTACCGGCCCTGTCGTTTTTTTCAATTTTTGGCCGCTTTGGAAAATCCTTCATAATTTTCACACAATGCCCTCACGGTGCTTGATTTTACACATTTTTCATTCAGGCCGCCCCTCTGGCCCCTTGTAGCAAGTTTTGGGACAATCCCCCACCCTTCCCATTTTTGACTTTTTCGACACTACCGGCCCTGTCGTTTTTTTCAATTTTTGGCCGCTTTGGAAAATCCTTCATAATTTTCACACAATGCCCTCACGGTGCTTGATTTTACAAATTTTTCATTCAGGCCGCCCCTCTGGCCCCTTGTAGCAAGTTTTGGGACAATCCCCCACCCTTCCCATTTTTGACTTTTTCGACACTACCGGCCCTGTCGTTTTTTTCAATTTTTGGCCGCTTTGGAAAATCCTTGACAATTTTCACACAATGCCCTCACGGTGCTTGATTTTACACATTTTTCATTCAGGCCGCCCCTCTGGCCCCTTGTAGCAAGTTTTGGGACAATCCCCCACCCTTCCCATTTTTGACTTTTTCGACACTACCGGCCCTGTCGTTTTTTTCAATTTTTGGCCGCTTTGGAAAATCCTTCATAATTTTCACACAATGCCCTCACGGTGCTTGATTTTACAAATTTTTCATTCAGGCCGCCCCTCTGGCCCCTTGTAGCAAGTTTTGGGACAATCCCCCACCCTTCCCATTTTTGACTTTTTCGACACTACCGGCCCTGTCGTTTTTTTCAATTTTTGGCCGCTTTGGAAAATCCTTCATAATTTTCACACAATGCCCTCACGGTGCTTGATTTTACAAATTTTTCATTCAGGCCGCCCCTCTGGCCCCTTGTAGCAAGTTTTGGGACAATCCCCCACCCTTCCCATTTTTGACTTTTTCGACACTACCGGCCCTGTCGTTTTTTTCAATTTTTGGCCGCTTTGGAAAATCCTTCATAATTTTCACACAATGCCCTCACGGTGCTTGATTTTACAAATTTTTCATTCAGGCCGCCCCTCTGGCCCCTTGTAGCAAGTTTTGGGACAATCCCCCACCCTTCCCATTTTTGACTTTTTCGACACTACCGGCCCTGTCGTTTTTTTTCAATTTTTGGCCGCTTTGGAAAATCCTTGACAATTTTCACACAATGCCCTCACGGTGCTTGATTTTACACATTTTTCATTCAGGCCGCCCCTCTGGCCCCTTGTAGCAAGTTTTGGGACAATCCCCCACCCTTCCCATTTTTGACTTTTTCGACACTACCGGCCCTGTCGTTTTTTTCAATTTTTGGCCGCTTTGGAAAATCCTTCATAATTTTCACACAATGCCCTCACGGTGCTTGATTTTACAAATTTTTCATTCAGGCCGCCCCTCTGGCCCCTTGTAGCAAGTTTTGGGACAATCCCCCACCCTTCCCATTTTTGACTTTTTCGACACTACCGGCCCTGTCGTTTTTTTCAATTTTTGGCCGCTTTGGAAAATCCTTCATAATTTTCACACAATGCCCTCACGGTGCTTGATTTTACAAATTTTTCATTCAGGCCGCCCCTCTGGCCCCTTGTAGCAAGTTTTGGGACAATCCCCCACCCTTCCCATTTTTGACTTTTTCGACACTACCGGCCCTGTCGTTTTTTTTCAATTTTTGGCCGCTTTGGAAAATCCTTGACAATTTTCACACAATGCCCTCACGGTGCTTGATTTTACACATTTTTCATTCAGGCCGCCCCTCTGGCCCCTTGTAGCAAGTTTTGGGACAATCCCCCACCCTTCCCATTTTTGACTTTTTCGACACTACCGGCCCTGTCGTTTTTTTCAATTTTTGGCCGCTTTGGAAAATCCTTCATAATTTTCACACAATGCCCTCACGGTGCTTGATTTTACAAATTTTTCATTCAGGCCGCCCCTCTGGCCCCTTGTAGCAAGTTTTGGGACAATCCCCCACCCTTCCCATTTTTGACTTTTTCGACACTACCGGCCCTGTCGTTTTTTTCAATTTTTGGCCGCTTTGGAAAATCCTTCATAATTTTCACACAATGCCCTCACGGTGCTTGATTTTACACATTTTTCATTCAGGCCGCCCCTCTGGCCCCTTGTAGCAAGTTTTGGGACAATCCCCCACCCTTCCCATTTTTGACTTTTTCGACACTACCGGCCCTGTCGTTTTTTTCAATTTTTGGCCGCTTTGGAAAATCCTTGACAATTTTCACACAATGCCCTCACGGTGCTTGATTTTACACATTTTTCATTCAGGCCGCCCCTCTGGCCCCTTGTAGCAAGTTTTGGGACAATCCCCCACCCTTCCCATTTTTGACTTTTTCGACACTACCGGCCCTGTCGTTTTTTTCAATTTTTGGCCGCTTTGGAAAATCCTTCATAATTTTCACACAATGCCCTCACGGTGCTTGATTTTACAAATTTTTCATTCAGGCCGCCCCTCTGGCCCCTTGTAGCAAGTTTTGGGACAATCCCCCACCCTTCCCATTTTTGACTTTTTCGACACTACCGGCCCTGTCGTTTTTTTTCAATTTTTGGCCGCTTTGGAAAATCCTTGACAATTTTCACACAATGCCCTCACGGTGCTTGATTTTACACATTTTTCATTCAGGCCGCCCCTCTGGCCCCTTGTAGCAAGTTTTGGGACAATCCCCCACCCTTCCCATTTTTGACTTTTTCGACACTACCGGCCCTGTCGTTTTTTTCAATTTTTGGCCGCTTTGGAAAATCCTTCATAATTTTCACACAATGCCCTCACGGTGCTTGATTTTACAAATTTTTCATTCAGGCCGCCCCTCTGGCCCCTTGTAGCAAGTTTTGGGACAATCCCCCACCCTTCCCATTTTTGACTTTTTCGACACTACCGGCCCTGTCGTTTTTTTCAATTTTTGGCCGCTTTGGAAAATCCTTCATAATTTTCACACAATGCCCTCACGGTGCTTGATTTTACACATTTTTCATTCAGGCCGCCCCTCTGGCCCCTTGTAGCAAGTTTTGGGACAATCCCCCACCCTTCCCATTTTTGACTTTTTCGACACTACCGGCCCTGTCGTTTTTTTCAATTTTTGGCCGCTTTGGAAAATCCTTCATAATTTTCACACAATGCCCTCACGGTGCTTGATTTTACAAATTTTTCATTCAGGCCGCCCCTCTGGCCCCTTGTAGCAAGTTTTGGGACAATCCCCCACCCTTCCCATTTTTGACTTTTTCGACACTACCGGCCCTGTCGTTTTTTTCAATTTTTGGCCGCTTTGGAAAATCCTTCATAATTTTCACACAATGCCCTCACGGTGCTTGATTTTACAAATTTTTCATTCAGGCCGCCCCTCTGGCCCCTTGTAGCAAGTTTTGGGACAATCCCCCACCCTTCCCATTTTTGACTTTTTCGACACTACCGGCCCTGTCGTTTTTTTCAATTTTTGGCCGCTTTGGAAAATCCTTGACAATTTTCACACAATGCCCTCACGGTGCTTGATTTTACACATTTTTCATTCAGGCCGCCCCTCTGGCCCCTTGTAGCAAGTTTTGGGACAATCCCCCACCCTTCCCATTTTTGACTTTTTCGACACTACCGGCCCTGTCGTTTTTTTCAATTTTTGGCCGCTTTGGAAAATCCTTCATAATTTTCACACAATGCCCTCACGGTGCTTGATTTTACAAATTTTTCATTCAGGCCGCCCCTCTGGCCCCTTGTAGCAAGTTTTGGGACAATCCCCCACCCTTCCCATTTTTGACTTTTTCGACACTACCGGCCCTGTCGTTTTTTTCAATTTTTGGCCGCTTTGGAAAATCCTTCATAATTTTCACACAATGCCCTCACGGTGCTTGATTTTACAAATTTTTCATTCAGGCCGCCCCTCTGGCCCCTTGTAGCAAGTTTTGGGACAATCCCCCACCCTTCCCATTTTTGACTTTTTCGACACTACCGGCCCTGTCGTTTTTTTCAATTTTCGGCCGCTTTGGAAAATCCTTCACAATTTTCACACAATGCCCTCACGGTGCTTGATTTTACAAATTTTTCATTCAGGCCGCCCCTCTGGCCCCTTGTAGCAAGTTTTGGGACAATCCCCCACCCTTCCCATTTTTGACTTTTTCGACACTACCGGCTCTGTCGTTTTTTTCAATTTTTGGCCGCTTTGGAAAATCCTTCACAATTTTCACACAATGCCCTCACGGTGCTTGATTTTACACATTTTTCATTCAGGCCGCCCCTCTGGCCCCTTGTAGCAAGTTTTGGGACAATCCCCCACCCTTCCCATTTTTGACTTTTTCGACACTACCGGCCCTGTCGTTTTTTTCAATTTTTGGCCGCTTTGGAAAATCCTTCATAATTTTCACACAATGCCCTCACGGTGCTTGATTTTACAAATTTTTCATTCAGGCCGCCCCTCTGGCCCCTTGTAGCAAGTTTTGGGACAATCCCCCACCCTTCCCATTTTTGACTTTTTCGACACTACCGGCCCTGTCGTTTTTTTCAATTTTTGGCCGCTTTGGAAAATCCTTGACAATTTTCACACAATGCCCTCACGGTGCTTGATTTTACACATTTTTCATTCAGGCCGCCCCTCTGGCCCCTTGTAGCAAGTTTTGGGACAATCCCCCACCCTTCCCATTTTTGACTTTTTCGACACTACCGGCCCTGTCGTTTTTTTCAATTTTTGGCCGCTTTGGAAAATCCTTCATAATTTTCACACAATGCCCTCACGGTGCTTGATTTTACAAATTTTTCATTCAGGCCGCCCCTCTGGCCCCTTGTAGCAAGTTTTGGGACAATCCCCCACCCTTCCCATTTTTGACTTTTTCGACACTACCGGCCCTGTCGTTTTTTTCAATTTTTGGCCGCTTTGGAAAATCCTTCATAATTTTCACACAATGCCCTCACGGTGCTTGATTTTACAAATTTTTCATTCAGGCCGCCCCTCTGGCCCCTTGTAGCAAGTTTTGGGACAATCCCCCACCCTTCCCATTTTTGACTTTTTCGACACTACCGGCCCTGTCGTTTTTTTCAATTTTTGGCCGCTTTGGAAAATCCTTGACAATTTTCACACAATGCCCTCACGGTGCTTGATTTTACAAATTTTTCATTCAGGCCGCCCCTCTGGCCCCTTGTAGCAAGTTTTGGGACAATCCCCCACCCTTCCCATTTTTGACTTTTTCGACACTACCGGCTCTGTCGTTTTTTTCAATTTTTGGCCGCTTTGGAAAATCCTTCACAATTTTCACACAATGCCCTCACGGTGCTTGATTTTACACATTTTTCATTCAGGCCGCCCCTCTGGCCCCTTGTAGCAAGTTTTGGGACAATCCCCCACCCTTCCCATTTTTGACTTTTTCGACACTACCGGCCCTGTCGTTTTTTTCAATTTTTGGCCGCTTTGGAAAATCCTTCATAATTTTCACACAATGCCCTCACGGTGCTTGATTTTACAAATTTTTCATTCAGGCCGCCCCTCTGGCCCCTTGTAGCAAGTTTTGGGACAATCCCCCACCCTTCCCATTTTTGACTTTTTCGACACTACCGGCCCTGTCGTTTTTTTCAATTTTTGGCCGCTTTGGAAAATCCTTGACAATTTTCACACAATGCCCTCACGGTGCTTGATTTTACACATTTTTCATTCAGGCCGCCCCTCTGGCCCCTTGTAGCAAGTTTTGGGACAATCCCCCACCCTTCCCATTTTTGACTTTTTCGACACTACCGGCCCTGTCGTTTTTTTCAATTTTTGGCCGCTTTGGAAAATCCTTCATAATTTTCACACAATGCCCTCACGGTGCTTGATTTTACAAATTTTTCATTCAGGCCGCCCCTCTGGCCCCTTGTAGCAAGTTTTGGGACAATCCCCCACCCTTCCCATTTTTGACTTTTTCGACACTACCGGCCCTGTCGTTTTTTTCAATTTTTGGCCGCTTTGGAAAATCCTTGACAATTTTCACACAATGCCCTCACGGTGCTTGATTTTACAAATTTTTCATTCAGGACGCCCCTCTGGCCCCTTGTAGCAAGTTTTGGGACAATCCCCCACCCTTCCCATTTTTGACTTTTTCGACACTACCGGCTCTGTCGTTTTTTTCAATTTTTGGCCGCTTTGGAAAATCCTTCACAATTTTCACACAATGCCCTCACGGTGCTTGATTTTACACATTTTTCATTCAGGCCGCCCCTCTGGCCCCTTGTAGCAAGTTTTGGGACAATCCCCCACCCTTCCCATTTTTGACTTTTTCGACACTACCGGCCCTGTCGTTTTTTTCAATTTTTGGCCGCTTTGGAAAATCCTTCATAATTTTCACACAATGCCCTCACGGTGCTTGATTTTACAAATTTTTCATTCAGGCCGCCCCTCTGGCCCCTTGTAGCAAGTTTTGGGACAATCCCCCACCCTTCCCATTTTTGACTTTTTCGACACTACCGGCCCTGTCGTTTTTTTCAATTTTTGGCCGCTTTGGAAAATCCTTCATAATTTTCACACAATGCCCTCACGGTGCTTGATTTTACAAATTTTTCATTCAGGCCGCCCCTCTGGCCCCTTGTAGCAAGTTTTGGGACAATCCCCCACCCTTCCCATTTTTGACTTTTTCGACACTACCGGCCCTGTCGTTTTTTTCAATTTTTGGCCGCTTTGGAAAATCCTTCACAATTTTCACACAATGCCCTCACGGTGCTTGATTTTACAAATTTTTCATTCAGGCCGCCCCTCTGGCCCCTTGTAGCAAGTTTTGGGACAATCCCCCACCCTTCCCATTTTTGACTTTTTCGACACTACCGGCCCTGTCGTTTTTTTCAATTTTTGGCCGCTTTGGAAAATCCTTGACAATTTTCACACAATGCCCTCACGGTGCTTGATTTTACAAATTTTTCATTCAGGCCGCCCCTCTGGCCCCTTGTAGCAAGTTTTGGGACAATCCCCCACCCTTCCCATTTTTGACTTTTTCGACACTACCGGCTCTGTCGTTTTTTTCAATTTTTGGCCGCTTTGGAAAATCCTTCACAATTTTCACACAATGCCCTCACGGTGCTTGATTTTACACATTTTTCATTCAGGCCGCCCCTCTGGCCCCTTGTAGCAAGTTTTGGGACAATCCCCCACCCTTCCCATTTTTGACTTTTTCGACACTACCGGCCCTGTCGTTTTTTTCAATTTTTGGCCGCTTTGGAAAATCCTTCATAATTTTCACACAATGCCCTCACGGTGCTTGATTTTACAAATTTTTCATTCAGGCCGCCCCTCTGGCCCCTTGTAGCAAGTTTTGGGACAATCCCCCACCCTTCCCATTTTTGACTTTTTCGACACTACCGGCCCTGTCGTTTTTTTCAATTTTTGGCCGCTTTGGAAAATCCTTGACAATTTTCACACAATGCCCTCACGGTGCTTGATTTTACACATTTTTCATTCAGGCCGCCCCTCTGGCCCCTTGTAGCAAGTTTTGGGACAATCCCCCACCCTTCCCATTTTTGACTTTTTCGACACTACCGGCCCTGTCGTTTTTTTCAATTTTTGGCCGCTTTGGAAAATCCTTCATAATTTTCACACAATGCCCTCACGGTGCTTGATTTTACAAATTTTTCATTCAGGCCGCCCCTCTGGCCCCTTGTAGCAAGTTTTGGGACAATCCCCCACCCTTCCCATTTTTGACTTTTTCGACACTACCGGCCCTGTCGTTTTTTTCAATTTTTGGCCGCTTTGGAAAATCCTTGACAATTTTCACACAATGCCCTCACGGTGCTTGATTTTACAAATTTTTCATTCAGGCCGCCCCTCTGGCCCCTTGTAGCAAGTTTTGGGACAATCCCCCACCCTTCCCATTTTTGACTTTTTCGACACTACCGGCTCTGTCGTTTTTTTCAATTTTTGGCCGCTTTGGAAAATCCTTCACAATTTTCACACAATGCCCTCACGGTGCTTGATTTTACACATTTTTCATTCAGGCCGCCCCTCTGGCCCCTTGTAGCAAGTTTTGGGACAATCCCCCACCCTTCCCATTTTTGACTTTTTCGACACTACCGGCCCTGTCGTTTTTTTCAATTTTTGGCCGCTTTGGAAAATCCTTCATAATTTTCACACAATGCCCTCACGGTGCTTGATTTTACAAATTTTTCATTCAGGCCGCCCCTCTGGCCCCTTGTAGCAAGTTTTGGGACAATCCCCCACCCTTCCCATTTTTGACTTTTTCGACACTACCGGCCCTGTCGTTTTTTTCAATTTTTGGCCGCTTTGGAAAATCCTTGACAATTTTCACACAATGCCCTCACGGTGCTTGATTTTACACATTTTTCATTCAGGCCGCCCCTCTGGCCCCTTGTAGCAAGTTTTGGGACAATCCCCCACCCTTCCCATTTTTGACTTTTTCGACACTACCGGCCCTGTCGTTTTTTTCAATTTTTGGCCGCTTTGGAAAATCCTTCATAATTTTCACACAATGCCCTCACGGTGCTTGATTTTACAAATTTTTCATTCAGGCCGCCCCTCTGGCCCCTTGTAGCAAGTTTTGGGACAATCCCCCACCCTTCCCATTTTTGACTTTTTCGACACTACCGGCCCTGTCGTTTTTTTCAATTTTTGGCCGCTTTGGAAAATCCTTCATAATTTTCACACAATGCCCTCACGGTGCTTGATTTTACAAATTTTTCATTCAGGCCGCCCCTCTGGCCCCTTGTAGCAAGTTTTGGGACAATCCCCCACCCTTCCCATTTTTGACTTTTTCGACACTACCGGCCCTGTCGTTTTTTTCAATTTTTGGCCGCTTTGGAAAATCCTTGACAATTTTCACACAATGCCCTCACGGTGCTTGATTTTACACATTTTTCATTCAGGCCGCCCCTCTGGCCCCTTGTAGCAAGTTTTGGGACAATCCCCCACCCTTCCCATTTTTGACTTTTTCGACACTACCGGCCCTGTCGTTTTTTTCAATTTTTGGCCGCTTTGGAAAATCCTTCATAATTTTCACACAATGCCCTCACGGTGCTTGATTTTACAAATTTTTCATTCAGGCCGCCCCTCTGGCCCCTTGTAGCAAGTTTTGGGACAATCCCCCACCCTTCCCATTTTTGACTTTTTCGACACTACCGGCCCTGTCGTTTTTTTCAATTTTTGGCCGCTTTGGAAAATCCTTCATAATTTTCACACAATGCCCTCACGGTGCTTGATTTTACAAATTTTTCATTCAGGCCGCCCCTCTGGCCCCTTGTAGCAAGTTTTGGGACAATCCCCCACCCTTCCCATTTTTGACTTTTTCGACACTACCGGCCCTGTCGTTTTTTTCAATTTTTGCCCGCTTTGGAAAATCCTTGACAATTTTCACACAATGCCCTCACGGTGCTTGATTTTACACATTTTTCATTCAGGCCGCCCCTCTGGCCCCTTGTAGCAAGTTTTGGGACAATCCCCCACCCTTCCCATTTTTGACTTTTTCGACACTACCGGCCCTGTCGTTTTTTTCAATTTTTGCCCGCTTTGGAAAATCCTTGACAATTTTCACACAATGCCCTCACGGTGCTTGATTTTACAAATTTTTCATTCAGGCCGCCCCTCTGGCCCCTTGTAGCAAGTTTTGGGACAATCCCCCACCCTTCCCATTTTTGACTTTTTCGACACTACCGGCTCTGTCGTTTTTTTCAATTTTTGGCCGCTTTGGAAAATCCTTCACAATTTTCACACAATGCCCTCACGGTGCTTGATTTTACACATTTTTCATTCAGGCCGCCCCTCTGGCCCCTTGTAGCAAGTTTTGGGATAATCCCCCACCCTTCCCATTTTTGACTTTTTCGACACTACCGGCCCTGTCGTTTTTTTCAATTTTTGGCCGCTTTGGAAAATCCTTCATAATTTTCACACAATGCCCTCACGGTGCTTGATTTTACAAATTTTTCATTCAGGCCGCCCCTCTGGCCCCTTGTAGCAAGTTTTGGGACAATCCCCCACCCTTCCCATTTTTGACTTTTTCGACACTACCGGCCCTGTCGTTTTTTTCAATTTTTGGCCGCTTTGGAAAATCCTTGACAATTTTCACACAATGCCCTCACGGTGCTTGATTTTACACATTTTTCATTCAGGCCGCCCCTCTGGCCCCTTGTAGCAAGTTTTGGGACAATCCCCCACCCTTCCCATTTTTGACTTTTTCGACACTACCGGCCCTGTCGTTTTTTTCAATTTTTGGCCGCTTTGGAAAATCCTTCATAATTTTCACACAATGCCCTCACGGTGCTTGATTTTACAAATTTTTCATTCAGGCCGCCCCTCTGGCCCCTTGTAGCAAGTTTTGGGACAATCCCCCACCCTTCCCATTTTTGACTTTTTCGACACTACCGGCTCTGTCGTTTTTTTCAATTTTTGGCCGCTTTGGAAAATCCTTCACAATTTTCACACAATGCCCTCACGGTGCTTGATTTTACACATTTTTCATTCAGGCCGCCCCTCTGGCCCCTTGTAGCAAGTTTTGGGACAATCCCCCACCCTTCCCATTTTTGACTTTTTCGACACTACCGGCCCTGTCGTTTTTTTCAATTTTTGGCCGCTTTGGAAAATCCTTCATAATTTTCACACAATGCCCTCACGGTGCTTGATTTTACAAATTTTTCATTCAGGCCGCCCCTCTGGCCCCTTGTAGCAAGTTTTGGGACAATCCCCCACCCTTCCCATTTTTGACTTTTTCGACACTACCGGCCCTGTCGTTTTTTTCAATTTTTGGCCGCTTTGGAAAATCCTTGACAATTTTCACACAATGCCCTCACGGTGCTTGATTTTACACATTTTTCATTCAGGCCGCCCCTCTGGCCCCTTGTAGCAAGTTTTGGGACAATCCCCCACCCTTCCCATTTTTGACTTTTTCGACACTACCGGCCCTGTCGTTTTTTTCAATTTTTGGCCGCTTTGGAAAATCCTTCATAATTTTCACACAATGCCCTCACGGTGCTTGATTTTACAAATTTTTCATTCAGGCCGCCCCTCTGGCCCCTTGTAGCAAGTTTTGGGACAATCCCCCACCCTTCCCATTTTTGACTTTTTCGACACTACCGGCCCTGTCGTTTTTTTCAATTTTTGGCCGCTTTGGAAAATCCTTGACAATTTTCACACAATGCCCTCACGGTGCTTGATTTTACAAATTTTTCATTCAGGCCGCCCCTCTGGCCCCTTGTAGCAAGTTTTGGGACAATCCCCCACCCTTCCCATTTTTGACTTTTTCGACACTACCGGCTCTGTCGTTTTTTTCAATTTTTGGCCGCTTTGGAAAATCCTTCACAATTTTCACACAATGCCCTCACGGTGCTTGATTTTACACATTTTTCATTCAGGCCGCCCCTCTGGCCCCTTGTAGCAAGTTTTGGGACAATCCCCCACCCTTCCCATTTTTGACTTTTTCGACACTACCGGCCCTGTCGTTTTTTTCAATTTTTGGCCGCTTTGGAAAATCCTTCATAATTTTCACACAATGCCCTCACGGTGCTTGATTTTACAAATTTTTCATTCAGGCCGCCCCTCTGGCCCCTTGTAGCAAGTTTTGGGACAATCCCCCACCCTTCCCATTTTTGACTTTTTCGACACTACCGGCCCTGTCGTTTTTTTCAATTTTTGGCCGCTTTGGAAAATCCTTGACAATTTTCACACAATGCCCTCACGGTGCTTGATTTTACACATTTTTCATTCAGGCCGCCCCTCTGGCCCCTTGTAGCAAGTTTTGGGACAATCCCCCACCCTTCCCATTTTTGACTTTTTCGACACTACCGGCCCTGTCGTTTTTTTCAATTTTTGGCCGCTTTGGAAAATCCTTCATAATTTTCACACAATGCCCTCACGGTGCTTGATTTTACAAATTTTTCATTCAGGCCGCCCCTCTGGCCCCTTGTAGCAAGTTTTGGGACAATCCCCCACCCTTCCCATTTTTGACTTTTTCGACACTACCGGCCCTGTCGTTTTTTTCAATTTTTGGCCGCTTTGGAAAATCCTTCATAATTTTCACACAATGCCCTCACGGTGCTTGATTTTACAAATTTTTCATTCAGGCCGCCCCTCTGGCCCCTTGTAGCAAGTTTTGGGACAATCCCCCACCCTTCCCATTTTTGACTTTTTCGACACTACCGGCCCTGTCGTTTTTTTCAATTTTTGGCCGCTTTGGAAAATCCTTGACAATTTTCACACAATGCCCTCACGGTGCTTGATTTTACACATTTTTCATTCAGGCCGCCCCTCTGGCCCCTTGTAGCAAGTTTTGGGACAATCCCCCACCCTTCCCATTTTTGACTTTTTCGACACTACCGGCCCTGTCGTTTTTTTCAATTTTTGGCCGCTTTGGAAAATCCTTCATAATTTTCACACAATGCCCTCACGGTGCTTGATTTTACAAATTTTTCATTCAGGCCGCCCCTCTGGCCCCTTGTAGCAAGTTTTGGGACAATCCCCCACCCTTCCCATTTTTGACTTTTTCGACACTACCGGCCCTGTCGTTTTTTTCAATTTTTGGCCGCTTTGGAAAATCCTTGACAATTTTCACACAATGCCCTCACGGTGCTTGATTTTACACATTTTTCATTCAGGCCGCCCCTCTGGCCCCTTGTAGCAAGTTTTGGGACAATCCCCCACCCTTCCCATTTTTGACTTTTTCGACACTACCGGCCCTGTCGTTTTTTTCAATTTTTGCCCGCTTTGGAAAATCCTTGACAATTTTCACACAATGCCCTCACGGTGCTTGATTTTACAAATTTTTCATTCAGGCCGCCCCTCTGGCCCCTTGTAGCAAGTTTTGGGACAATCCCCCACCCTTCCCATTTTTGACTTTTTCGACACTACCGGCTCTGTCGTTTTTTTCAATTTTTGGCCGCTTTGGAAAATCCTTGACAATTTTCACACAATGCCCTCACGGTGCTTGATTTTACACATTTTTCATTCAGGCCGCCCCTCTGGCCCCTTGTAGCAAGTTTTGGGACAATCCCCCACCCTTCCCATTTTTGACTTTTTCGACACTACCGGCCCTGTCGTTTTTTTCAATTTTTGGCCGCTTTGGAAAATCCTTCATAATTTTCACACAATGCCCTCACGGTGCTTGATTTTACAAATTTTTCATTCAGGCCGCCCCTCTGGCCCCTTGTAGCAAGTTTTGGGACAATCCCCCACCCTTCCCATTTTTGACTTTTTCGACACTACCGGCCCTGTCGTTTTTTTCAATTTTTGGCCGCTTTGGAAAATCCTTGACAATTTTCACACAATGCCCTCACGGTGCTTGATTTTACACATTTTTCATTCAGGCCGCCCCTCTGGCCCCTTGTAGCAAGTTTTGGGACAATCCCCCACCCTTCCCATTTTTGACTTTTTCGACACTACCGGCCCTGTCGTTTTTTTCAATTTTTGGCCGCTTTGGAAAATCCTTCATAATTTTCACACAATGCCCTCACGGTGCTTGATTTTACAAATTTTTCATTCAGGCCGCCCCTCTGGCCCCTTGTAGCAAGTTTTGGGACAATCCCCCACCCTTCCCATTTTTGACTTTTTCGACACTACCGGCTCTGTCGTTTTTTTCAATTTTTGGCCGCTTTGGAAAATCCTTCACAATTTTCACACAATGCCCTCACGGTGCTTGATTTTACACATTTTTCATTCAGGCCGCCCCTCTGGCCCCTTGTAGCAAGTTTTGGGACAATCCCCCACCCTTCCCATTTTTGACTTTTTCGACACTACCGGCCCTGTCGTTTTTTTCAATTTTTGGCCGCTTTGGAAAATCCTTCATAATTTTCACACAATGCCCTCACGGTGCTTGATTTTACAAATTTTTCATTCAGGCCGCCCCTCTGGCCCCTTGTAGCAAGTTTTGGGACAATCCCCCACCCTTCCCATTTTTGACTTTTTCGACACTACCGGCCCTGTCGTTTTTTTCAATTTTTGGCCGCTTTGGAAAATCCTTGACAATTTTCACACAATGCCCTCACGGTGCTTGATTTTACACATTTTTCATTCAGGCCGCCCCTCTGGCCCCTTGTAGCAAGTTTTGGGACAATCCCCCACCCTTCCCATTTTTGACTTTTTCGACACTACCGGCCCTGTCGTTTTTTTCAATTTTTGGCCGCTTTGGAAAATCCTTCATAATTTTCACACAATGCCCTCACGGTGCTTGATTTTACAAATTTTTCATTCAGGCCGCCCCTCTGGCCCCTTGTAGCAAGTTTTGGGACAATCCCCCACCCTTCCCATTTTTGACTTTTTCGACACTACCGGCCCTGTCGTTTTTTTCAATTTTTGGCCGCTTTGGAAAATCCTTCATAATTTTCACACAATGCCCTCACGGTGCTTGATTTTACAAATTGTTCATTCAGGCCGCCCCTCTGGCCCCTTGTAGCAAGTTTTGGGACAATCCCCCACCCTTCCCATTTTTGACTTTTTCGACACTACCGGCCCTGTCGTTTTTTTCAATTTTTGGCCGCTTTGGAAAATCCTTGACAATTTTCACACAATGCCCTCACGGTGCTTGATTTTACACATTTTTCATTCAGGCCGCCCCTCTGGCCCCTTGTAGCAAGTTTTGGGACAATCCCCCACCCTTCCCATTTTTGACTTTTTCGACACTACCGGCCCTGTCGTTTTTTTCAATTTTTGGCCGCTTTGGAAAATCCTTCATAATTTTCACACAATGCCCTCACGGTGCTTGATTTTACAAATTTTTCATTCAGGCCGCCCCTCTGGCCCCTTGTAGCAAGTTTTGGGACAATCCCCCACCCTTCCCATTTTTGACTTTTTCGACACTACCGGCCCTGTCGTTTTTTTCAATTTTTGGCCGCTTTGGAAAATCCTTCATAATTTTCACACAATGCCCTCACGGTGCTTGATTTTACAAATTTTTCATTCAGGCCGCCCCTCTGGCCCCTTGTAGCAAGTTTTGGGACAATCCCCCACCCTTCCCATTTTTGACTTTTTCGACACTACCGGCCCTGTCGTTTTTTTCAATTTTTGCCCGCTTTGGAAAATCCTTGACAATTTTCACACAATGCCCTCACGGTGCTTGATTTTACACATTTTTCATTCAGGCCGCCCCTCTGGCCCCTTGTAGCAAGTTTTGGGACAATCCCCCACCCTTCCCATTTTTGACTTTTTCGACACTACCGGCCCTGTCGTTTTTTTCAATTTTTGGCCGCTTTGGAAAATCCTTCATAATTTTCACACAATGCCCTCACGGTGCTTGATTTTACAAATTTTTCATTCAGGCCGCCCCTCTGGCCCCTTGTAGCAAGTTTTGGGACAATCCCCCACCCTTCCCATTTTTGACTTTTTCGACACTACCGGCCCTGTCGTTTTTTTCAATTTTTGGCCGCTTTGGAAAATCCTTCATAATTTTCACACAATGCCCTCACGGTGCTTGATTTTACAAATTTTTCATTCAGGCCGCCCCCCTGGCCCCTTGTAGCAAGTTTTGGGACAATCCCCCACCCTTCCCATTTTTGACTTTTTCGACACTACCGGCCCTGTCGTTTTTTTCAATTTTTGGCCGCTTTGGAAAATCCTTCATAATTTTCACACAATGCCCTCACGGTGCTTGATTTTACAAATTTTTCATTCAGGCCGCCCCTCTGGCCCCTTGTAGCAAGTTTTGGGACAATCCCCCACCCTTCCCATTTTTGACTTTTTCGACACTACCGGCCCTGTCGTTTTTTTCAATTTTTGGCCGCTTTGGAAAATCCTTCACAATTTTCACACAATGCCCTCACGGTGCTTGATTTTACAAATTTTTCATTCAGGCCGCCCCTCTGGCCCCTTGTAGCAAGTTTTGGGACAATCCCCCACCCTTCCCATTTTTGACTTTTTCGACACTACCGGCCCTGTCGTTTTTTTCAATTTTTGGCCGCTTTGGAAAATCCTTCATAATTTTCACACAATGCCCTCACGGTGCTTGATTTTACAAATTTTTCATTCAGGCCGCCCCTCTGGCCCCTTGTAGCAAGTTTTGGGACAATCCCCCACCCTTCCCATTTTTGACTTTTTCGACACTACCGGCCCTGTCGTTTTTTTCAATTTTTGGCCGCTTTGGAAAATCCTTCACAATTTTCACACAATGCCCTCACGGTGCTTGATTTTACAAATTTTTCATTCAGGCCGCCCCTCTGGCCCCTTGTAGCAAGTTTTGGGACAATCCCCCACCCTTCCCATTTTTGACTTTTTCGACACTACCGGCCCTGTCGTTTTTTTCAATTTTTGGCCGCTTTGGAAAATCCTTCACAATTTTCACACAATGCCCTCACGGTGCTTGATTTTACACATTTTTCATTCAGGCCGCCCCTCTGGCCCCTTGTAGCAAGTTTTGGGACAATCCCCCACCCTTCCCATTTTTGACTTTTTCGACACTACCGGCCCTGTCGTTTTTTTTCAATTTTTGGCCGCTTTGGAAAATCCTTCATAATTTTCACACAATGCCCTCACGGTGCTTGATTTTACAAATTTTTCATTCAGGCCGCCCCTCTGGCCCCTTGTAGCAAGTTTTGGGACAATCCCCCACCCTTCCCATTTTTGACTTTTTCGACACTACCGGCCCTGTCGTTTTTTTTCAATTTTGGCCGCTTTGGAAAATCCTTGACAATTTTCACACAATGCCCTCACGGTGCTTGATTTTACACATTTTTCATTCAGGCCGCCCCTCTGGCCCCTTGTAGCAAGTTTTGGGACAATCCCCCACCCTTCCCATTTTTGACTTTTTCGACACTACCGGCCCTGTCGTTTTTTTTCAATTTTTGGCCGCTTTGGAAAATCCTTCATAATTTTCACACAATGCCCTCACGGTGCTTGATTTTACAAATTTTTCATTCAGGCCGCCCCTCTGGCCCCTTGTAGCAAGTTTTGGGACAATCCCCCACCCTTCCCATTTTTGACTTTTTCGACACTACCGGCCCTGTCGTTTTTTTCAATTTTTGGCCGCTTTGGAAAATCCTTCATAATTTTCACACAATGCCCTCACGGTGCTTGATTTTACAAATTTTTCATTCAGGCCGCCCCTCTGGCCCCTTGTAGCAAGTTTTGGGACAATTCCCCACCCTTCCCATTTTTGACTTTTTCGACACTACCGGCCCTGTCGTTTTTTTCAATTTTTGGCCGCTTTGGAAAATCCTTCATAATTTTCACACAATGCCCTCACGGTGCTTGATTTTACACATTTTTCATTCAGGCCGCCCCTCTGGCCCCTTGTAGCAAGTTTTGGGACAATCCCCCACCCTTCCCATTTTTGACTTTTTCGACACTACCGGCCCTGTCGTTTTTTTCAATTTTTGGCCGCTTTGGAAAATCCTTCACAATTTTCACACAATGCCCTCACGGTGCTTGATTTTACACATTTTTCATTCAGGCCGCCCCTCTGGCCCCTTGTAGCAAGTTTTGGGACAATCCCCCACCCTTCCCATTTTTGACTTTTTCGACACTACCGGCCCTGTCGTTTTTTTCAATTTTTGGCCGCTTTGGAAAATCCTTCACAATTTTCACACAATGCCCTCACGGTGCTTGATTTTACAAATTTTTCATTCAGGCCGCCCCTCTGGCCCCTTGTAGCAAGTTTTGGGACAATCCCCCACCCTTCCCATTTTTGACTTTTTCGACACTACCGGCCCTGTCGTTTTTTTCAATTTTTGGCCGCTTTGGAAAATCCTTCATAATTTTCACACAATGCCCTCACGGTGCTTGATTTTACAAATTTTTCATTCAGGCCGCCCCTCTGGCCCCTTGTAGCAAGTTTTGGGACAATCCCCCACCCTTCCCATTTTTGACTTTTTCGACACTACCGGCCCTGTCGTTTTTTTTCAATTTTTGGCCGCTTTGGAAAATCCTTGACAATTTTCACACAATGCCCTCACGGTGCTTGATTTTACACATTTTTCATTCAGGCCGCCCCTCTGGCCCCTTGTAGCAAGTTTTGGGACAATCCCCCACCCTTCCCATTTTTGACTTTTTCGACACTACCGGCCCTGTCGTTTTTTTCAATTTTTGGCCGCTTTGGAAAATCCTTCATAATTTTCACACAATGCCCTCACGGTGCTTGATTTTACAAATTTTTCATTCAGGCCGCCCCTCTGGCCCCTTGTAGCAAGTTTTGGGACAATCCCCCACCCTTCCCATTTTTGACTTTTTCGACACTACCGGCCCTGTCGTTTTTTTCAATTTTTGGCCGCTTTGGAAAATCCTTCATAATTTTCACACAATGCCCTCACGGTGCTTGATTTTACAAATTTTTCATTCAGGCCGCCCCTCTGGCCCCTTGTAGCAAGTTTTGGGACAATCCCCCACCCTTCCCATTTTTGACTTTTTCGACACTACCGGCCCTGTCGTTTTTTTCAATTTTTGGCCGCTTTGGAAAATCCTTCACAATTTTCACACAATGCCCTCACGGTGCTTGATTTTACAAATTTTTCATTCAGGCCGCCCCTCTGGCCCCTTGTAGCAAGTTTTGGGACAATCCCCCACCCTTCCCATTTTTGACTTTTTCGACACTACCGGCCCTGTCGTTTTTTTCAATTTTTGGCCGCTTTGGAAAATCCTTCATAATTTTCACACAATGCCCTCACGGTGCTTGATTTTACACATTTTTCATTCAGGCCGCCCCTCTGGCCCCTTGTAGCAAGTTTTGGGACAATCCCCCACCCTTCCCATTTTTGACTTTTTCGACACTACCTGTCGTTTTTTTTCAATTTTTGGCCACTTTGGAAAATCCTTCATAATTTTCACACAATGCCCTCACGGTGCTTGATTTTACAAATTTTTCATTCAGGCCGCCCCTCTGGCCCCTTGTAGCAAGTTTTGGGACAATCCCCCACCCTTCCCATTTTTGACTTTTTCGACACTACCGGCCCTGTCGTTTTTTTCAATTTTTGGCCGCTTTGGAAAATCCTTCATAATTTTCACACAATGCCCTCACGGTGCTTGATTTTACACATTTTTCATTCAGGCCGCCCCTCTGGCCCCTTGTAGCAAGTTTTGGGACAATCCCCCACCCTTCCCATTTTTGACTTTTTCGACACTACCGGCCCTGTCGTTTTTTTCAATTTTTGGCCGCTTTGGAAAATCCTTCATAATTTTCACACAATGCCCTCACGGTGCTTGATTTTACAAATTTTTCATTCAGGCCGCCCCTCTGGCCCCTTGTAGCAAGTTTTGGGACAATCCCCCACCCTTCCCATTTTTGACTTTTTCGACACTACCGGCCCTGTCGCTTTTTTTCAATTTTTGGCCGCTTTGGAAAATCCTTGACAATTTTCACACAATGCCCTCACGGTGCTTGATTTTACACATTTTTCATTCAGGCCGCCCCTCTGGCCCCTTGTAGCAAGTTTTGGGACAATCCCCCACCCTTCCCATTTTTGACTTTTTCGACACTACCGGCCCTGTCGTTTTTTTCAATTTTTGGCCGCTTTGGAAAATCCTTCATAATTTTCACACAATGCCCTCACGGTGCTTGATTTTACAAATTTTTCATTCAGGCCGCCCCTCTGGCCCCTTGTAGCAAGTTTTGGGACAATCCCCCACCCTTCCCATTTTTGACTTTTTCGACACTACCGGCCCTGTCGTTTTTTTCAATTTTTGGCCGCTTTGGAAAATCCTTCATAATTTTCACACAATGCCCTCACGGTGCTTGATTTTACACATTTTTCATTCAGGCCGCCCCTCTGGCCCCTTGTAGCAAGTTTTGGGACAATCCCCCACCCTTCCCATTTTTGACTTTTTCGACACTACCTGTCGTTTTTTTTCAATTTTTGGCCACTTTGGAAAATCCTTCATAATTTTCACACAATGCCCTCACGGTGCTTGATTTTACAAATTTTTCATTCAGGCCGCCCCTCTGGCCCCTTGTAGCAAGTTTTGGGACAATCCCCCACCCTTCCCATTTTTGACTTTTTCGACACTACCGGCCCTGTCGTTTTTTTCAATTTTTGGCCGCTTTGGAAAATCCTTCATAATTTTCACACAATGCCTTCACGGTGCTTGATTTTACACATTTTTCATTCAGCCCGCCCCTCTGGCCCCTTGTAGCAAGTTTTGGGACAATCCCCCACCCTTCCCATTTTTGACTTTTTCGACACTACCGGCACTGTCATTTTTTCAATTTTTGCCCGCTTTGGAAAATCCTTCACAATTTTCACACAATGCCTTCACGGTGCTTGATTTTACACATTTTTCATTCAGCCCGCCCCTCTGGCCCCTTGTAGCAAGTTTTGGGACAATCCCCCACCCTTCCCATTTTTGACTTTTTCGACACTACCGGCACTGTCATTTTTTCAATTTTTGCCCGCTTTGGAAAATCCTTCACAATTTTCACACAATGCCTTCACGGTGCTTGATTTTACACATTTTTCATTCAGCCCGCCCCTCTGGCCCCTTGTAGCAAGTTTTGGGACAATCCCCCACCCTTCCCATTTTTGACTTTTTCGACACTACCGGCACTGTCATTTTTTCAATTTTTGCCCGCTTTGGAAAATCCTTCACAATTTTCACACAATGCCTTCACGGTGCTTGATTTTACACATTTTTCATTCAGCCCGCCCCTCTGGCCCCTTGTAGCAAGTTTTGGGACAATCCCCCACCCTTCCCATTTTTGACTTTTTCGACACTACCGGCACTGTCATTTTTTCAATTTTTGCCCGCTTTGGAAAATCCTTCACAATTTTCACACAATGCCTTCACGGTGCTTGATTTTACACATTTTTCATTCAGCCCGCCCCTCTGGCCCCTTGTAGCAAGTTTTGGGACAATCCCCCACCCTTCCCATTTTTGACTTTTTCGACACTACCGGCACTGTCATTTTTTCAATTTTTGCCCGCTTTGGAAAATCCTTCACAATTTTCACACAATGCCTTCACGGTGCTTGATTTTACACATTTTTCATTCAGCCCGCCCCTCTGGCCCCTTGTAGCAAGTTTTGGGACAATCCCCCACCCTTCCCATTTTTGACTTTTTCGACACTACCGGCACTGTCATTTTTCAATTTTTGCCCGCTTTGGAAAATCCTTCACAATTTTCACACAATGCCTTCACGGTGCTTGATTTTACACATTTTTCATTCAGCCCGCCCCTCTGGCCCCTTGTAGCAAGTTTTGGGACAATCCCCCACCCTTCCCATTTTTGACTTTTTCGACACTACCGGCACTGTCATTTTTTCAATTTTTGCCCGCTTTGGAAAATCCTTCACAATTTTCACACAATGCCTTCACGGTGCTTGATTTTACACATTTTTCATTCAGCCCGCCCCTCTGGCCCCTTGTAGCAAGTTTTGGGACAATCCCCCACCCTTCCCATTTTTGACTTTTTCGACACTACCGGCACTGTCATTTTTTCAATTTTTGCCCGCTTTGGAAAATCCTTCACAATTTTCACACAATGCCTTCACGGTGCTTGATTTTACACATTTTTCATTCAGCCCGCCCCTCTGGCCCCTTGTAGCAAGTTTTGGGACAATCCCCCACCCTTCCCATTTTTGACTTTTTCGACACTACCGGCACTGTCATTTTTTCAATTTTTGCCCGCTTTGGAAAATCCTTCACAATTTTCACACAATGCCTTCACGGTGCTTGATTTTACACATTTTTCATTCAGCCCGCCCCTCTGGCCCCTTGTAGCAAGTTTTGGGACAATCCCCCACCCTTCCCATTTTTGACTTTTTCGACACTACCGGCCCTGTCATTTTTTCAATTTTTGCCCGCTGTGGAAAATCCTTCACAATTTTCACACAATGCCTTCACGGTGCTTGATTTTACACATTTTTCATTCAGCCCGCCCCTCTGGCCCCTTGTAGCAAGTTTTGGGACAATCCCCCACTCTTCCCATTTTTGACTTTTTCGACACTACCGGCCCTGTCATTTTTTCAATTTTGCCCGCTGTGGAAAATCCTTCACAATTTTCACACAATGCCTTCACGGTGCTTGATTTTACACATTTTTCATTCAGCCCGCCCCTCTGGCCCCTTGTAGCAA